>NW_010132062.1:4813-51512 GCF_000699245.1 Pterocles gutturalis
AATATGCTTAATAGTTTCTTCTCCCTGTTAAAAAAAAAAAAAAATCAGATGTTGTCATTTCTGCACATACCAGCAAACTTCTGATCCATTGCCCTTTTCTATCACAGTACTTTTCCTCTCTGCTCTATCTCCTTCCTCTTCACAGTGTTTATTTTGCCCGTTATTTTTTTTTTTCCTTGCCAGTCATGCACCCGCTTTCCTGTAAAGGGCAGCCACACCTGACAATTTAGAAATAAACACTTTAGTAAGTAAACATTTATTTTTCTTGCTGAATGGAAGCAGTATACACGGGGGTTTTATTCCTATCTCCCTCCAAGGTTTCTAGTGAATTCCTGAGTAGTTTCTACTCTTTATTTTAACATGTGGTATCATGAAAGCCTTTCCCTGCACACCAGTAATCCTCATACTGCACGATACAAACAGCGTTTTGTCAAAATTTTGTATTAATTTTAAATCAATCAGGGTTCAACTTGAAGTATTTATCTGATTTTCATAGCCTTTAAATAGAACAGCCTTATCTACTGTTAATTACATACATACACAATGTGGAGATTTTTGTTTAGAGGGCAGTCAATGAGAAATATTGCTGGCTTTGGAATTGAACTGTTACCAGTGACTCAGCAATAGCAAAGCATTAAATACAAGCTTTTAAAGCAATCATTATTACTGATTTTTTCCCCAAAGAAATTTTAAAAAGCACCTGGGAAAACCAAGAAGAAAACTACTTAGATAACACTGCTCGTTAAAGTTCAGGAGTTTCCGTGCCTGTGATTAGGCAGCTACACTGGTGGCTCAGAAATCTGCCTTTTCAGAGATAAAAAAAAAAAACCCCACAGCAATTTCATAATGTGTACAGTGAATGCACAAATAACTTTAAAACAAAAAAAAAGAGTCATAAACCCCATCAATCCCAGCGAGAGGTTAGGGAAGAGCCAGCCCTCATCCCAGCCTTCCTCCAACCCTTCTTACTGGGGAGCCTCAGCCACATTGCTGGGCACTTGTGCTTTCCTCCTCCTTTCAGAGCTTTGCTGAGGGTATTTTTAGTCAAAGATGCAGCAGAAATACACTTAGACAATGTCTCAGTTTTTTTTTTTCCTAGCCATGACTGAGCATCCCTGATTCCCTGGCTGACTGTGGAAGCAGAGAGCTCACAGCTTGTGAGCAGAGATGCCCATTCGTGCCCACGTACAAGTCCTCTTTGAAAACATCACGGAAAAAGCATTATGATCTTCAAAGAAGTGAGACAGAGCTCCTCAAAAGCTTTATACATCTAAAATAAACCAAGATCCTTTATGCCAGGTGGGAGGCCCTTATGAAAAATATATCTCCAAGTTTCAATATATTATCTTGAAAAAAAAGCATTGAACGATTTAAAATTTCACATCCAATTCCTCTCCATCAATGACCTTTCCCAGAGCTTCCCCAAACCCTGTGGAAACAGATAAAATATTGCTTTGAAAAGCAGGAAAGTTAAAAAAAAATTATTTACAAAGTTGCTAACTTGTCCAGACTTAAAAGGTGATGCCTGAGATAATGTATCTATTTCATGTTGATAAATAATTGAGTCTGGAATATAAATGTTTTGTTATGGCCTTGGAAAAAAAATCTCTTCAGCTAACTGTGCCTCAGGCTAAAATGATTTTTAAAAAATAATGCGTATTTTACAATTCTATTACTTCTTTTATCTACAATAAATAACCAGGCTTAACCTCTCCATCGTGCCCTGTCACACTATCACACCCAATTCACCTTCAAAAGTTTTTAACAAAGTGAAGACCTAAAGACCAACAAAACCTTGAGTTATTTTTGGCAAAGAGAGGAGCAATCGCTACAAACAAGGCAATAGAGGCAAGGTGCCGTCTCAGCTCCTGCCTCATTGCGTGCAGCCTGGTGGATGGCAGCTGTGATACACAATGATGTGAAACAGTCTCTGCGTAGGTCCTGAGTCATTCCACAGCTGACTGGTCAGAGATGACGTCCATCTCCCTTGAAGGCTGACCACAGACCTAAAGGAATGGTCATAACACTAGAAGGTGGCAGCAGGTGGATTCTTCACAAGCTGCTTCTGCTGCTGTTTTTCTTTGAAATCTTGAAGATTCATGTAATTTAAACAATTCTTGAAGTGACAGGAAAGCAAGTAGAATGACTTTTGTTACCCCCACAAGGGTGATGTGAGGTTTAATTGATGGGTTTGGGGAGGTTGGTGCCATCAAACCACCAATTATTCCATATACAATACTTACACCATATACAATAAAGATTAAATATATACAATAGACATTGTAGAAGGATTGACAAAGCTCTCATATATGTATTTCAGGTGTTTCATTCCCCTCTTCCCACATTACTTCAGCTTTAGAATTGGAGTTGTGAAATAAAGAACCATCTGCTTTGGGTTGGACTCTTCACCAGTTCCTCACCATGGAGCATGTACCTCTGTTTCCCTGAATTAAATTATCTGCAAGACAAATCTGGAGATCTGCAAGATCTGCTGAAGAGGGACTTTTTACAAGGGCATGTAGTGATAGGACAAGGGGTAATGGCTTTAAACTGAAAGAAGGAAGGTTTAGATTGGAGATAAAGAAGAAATTATTTCCTGTGAGGGTGGTGAGACACTGGCCCAGGTTGCCCAGAGAAGCTGTGGATGCCCCATCCCTGGAGGGGTTCAAGGCCAGGCTGGAGGAGGCTTTGAGCAACCTGGGCTAGTGGGAGGTGTCCCTGCCCATGGCAGGGGGTTGGAACTAGATGATCTCTAAGGCCCCTTCCAACCCAACCCATTCTGTGATTCTATAATAAAATATCTCAGCAATGAAGGCTAGCAGGCAGCAGATGGTAAGGTGTACTTGTGTGTGGTTAATGCCGTCTCGCCTGTGACGGCCAAATGTCTCACGGGACAATTTGGCAGGTCTCAAAACTGCCAGCCCCCAGGTAAGATCTCAGCCTTGCTGCAGCCAGGCAGCACTACCGTGCCTGGGTTTCAGTCAAGTTTTAGATTCTTTGGCACTTGGAGATGTAAGAGATATAAGTAAGAGAACTAAATGAAGTGATTTTCTCAAAATTTCCCCAGGAGTCCAGCTTCCTCTGAATTCATGTGCCACCCAGGTCTGCCTCCCAGGCCACCTAGCACATCTTTTCTTCAAGCTGCCTTGGTCTCTCTCTCCATACCTTCAGCAATGCACTTTTGTTCCCCTGGTCCATTTTTACTACTGAGCTTTTTTTACTGTCCCAAATTCACAGACATCCTCAGGGTCTCACAGTCTGTGGTCCATCTTGTTTACAACTTCTCTGGTTTCTCCCAGCTCCGCTTGCTGCCGAATGAGGATGGGAAAGGGAGAAGGTGCTCCAAGAACCATGGTCTCCCTTCCCAAGGTTGTAAAGCCATGGTAATGTGAAGAATAGTGCTGCAGCTGTGTTCTTCCAGATTTCTCCACAGCTTATTTATCCCAGAGCAGGCATGTCTGTTGAATTTGTCAGAGTGCACGATACCATTCATGTCAACATGACACCTTTATGCTAACCCTGCATCTGCTCTGGGATTCAACATATATTTGGGATGGAAGTGATGGACAGTGCCTGATCTGGCATAAAGCCTGGCTGTTCTAAGTTAAGCCATCAGAATTTTTAAAATAAACTGGAACTGGCAGAGAGAGTTCAGACCACATAAATACGTGATCTCATATGGCAGCACTTTTTAATCCTGCCTTGTCCCTGTCCAGAAGATAAGTTTGTGTCATCACACCACTCCCTTAGTCCTTTGGTGTTTCAGTTGTTCTGTAACTATAAAATAGGGATCCCAGCATTTCTGCAGTGGGATTCACACAAATCCTTCATGAAAGCGTGCACCTGCTTGGAAGGAATACTGAATTGATATTGATAATCTCTTCTGACTGGCACTAAAATCCTCAAGATTAACCCAAAAACACATCAGTCCTTCAGAGTGTGGGGGACAGGTATTTATATTTAACTTTACCCTGAGATGAACATATTCAAAATAGACTTGGCTGTTCATTATGCAAGACAGTTATGAGAGTACTCTGAAGTATTCAGAATAATCAAGTAAGCACATGCATGCTCAGGGTCCAAAATTGAGTTATTTGGAAAAAGCATGGCTCTGTCTAGCACAAAGAAAATTCAGTAAAGAACAGAATGCTAATTTCAATGGATAATCAAGATATGCCTGTATCTTACTCTAGATTTCTTGTAAAATGGTATGCTTGGAAAGAGAGCAAGCTACAGTTACTCTTTTTGGGGAAAGATCTGAGCTTCAGATATTTTTTTCTTTTTAAGTCTTAGTAACCCATCTCTTTTTACAAGCTTGAACTTGATCCTGAAAACCACTCAGTTCCATTAATTGATTGACTTTGTGACTTCATTTTAATAATAAAAAAGTGGCACTTGAGTATTTTAACTATAATTCACTGAATTTAAAAGAGAAGACACTGTAATCTGTAAATTATGTATCCAAAACTTACAAAAACTATGTTAACCAAGGGATGAAGGAAACATTTAAAGTGAGCTGATTCAAATGCTACGTTTTAAAAAGCCAAAAGAAGGGAAAAACAAGTACTTTTTTTGTGATAAATCAATGAAATGATCAAGTGTTTTTGCACTTGGGACAGATTAAGAGAATGAAAGCTGAGAAAGTGAGAGCAGAAGAAATTCTAGGCAGGTAAACTCTAAGATAAACTTGTTAACACCTGATTGTTTTCAAAGACTAACAGACACTATTAGTGAGATTTCTTTAAAGAAGCTGTGTTGCTATCAGCTATAGCTAAAAATAAGAGACCGTACACTGCCCGGAACACACAGCAGGTGGGAGAGCCTTGACAGGCCAGGGAAGAGCAGACAAATAGGGTTTGAAATCTGTGATGAAATAAAGTGCTCTTTTGCCATCTCCTGATTAATTACCTTGGCAGAAACAAGCTGCTTAATAAGGTTTCTTTGGGTGAAAGATGCAAACCTAAATTCATGCCCCTTAATTCAAAGACAGAGGTAAAAACCAGCTAAACCTGTGGTATTTCTGCATTGTTCAGAATACAAATGGGGTTAGGCTGAGCTTTATTCCCCAGATTGCAGCTCCAGCTACAGGTTCATGATGCAAAGTCTTTGTCAGCAATTCAGATTTAAGCTCTTGCTGCCCCTCTCTGCTAGTTGGTACCTCTGTACTGTGCCGTGCCCTGCCCTCTCGGTTGTGCTCATCCTCCTGGTTTTTGCATCAATGCTGTAGATCAGGTCAGGAAATTGATCTGGCTGAAAAACGGTATTCCTTGAAAAAAAAAAAAATTTTTTTTTTCAGTTCCAGCCAGGTATCTGCGTGATTGGTTTCCCAGGACACAGGAAGTAGTGACCCAAAGGCAGGGGTGATGGGCTGCAGCACCAAGACAGGCATGGATGGAAGGGCTATACATTAAGAACACGCAGCAACATGACTTTGAACTACTTCTCACCCAGGCACACGTCACATACCAAATTCCACCAAGGGGAGAGAGTTCTCCTTCAGTTCAACTGCAAGGGACTTGTGGTTTGGAACAGAAAAAAAGCAGTATTATTTCCTCTCTCGCTAAATATTTCTGGGCAGCTACAGTGTTCACCCTGTTGACAGGTGTGAAACCCTACCTGGTCACTAATCCCTTACCTGCTGCCGTGGATAATTGACTACTAAGCACAAACGTTGCCTGCAGCATTTTCTGTTGGGAGGTAGCCCAGCTGCTGCAGAATGAAGATCTCAACTCGCTGATAATCCAGCAGTACTGAGGTTATATTACCAATCTCGCCCACACTGAGTCATGTGTCTGCTGCCTCAGTTCCTTCTTTTTGCTTCCTTGACGAGCACATGCATGCACTCACATGCATATGTGCACAAACCACACGCTGTGGGGTCCGGGAAGGCTTCCTGCAGTCAGATTCATGCAGCCTGAATTCCACCTAAAGGAGTTTTCTAAGGCTTAAATGCTTCTGGATGCTGAGATGCAGCTAAAATAAAACACTGAGCTAGGGATCTCTGTGGTGTCTAAGCAAGAAGAACCTGATCATGGGGATCTAGCTTGTTGTAGGTACACTCTAAGTATTTGCTCCCTCTAGACAGGAAAAACTGCATAATTTTGTGTACTTCTGTCTTTGCTCCCTCTGTTCGTTATTTGTCCTTTTCAGAGGAGAACTCTGCTAGGGCCTCCACTGCCTGTTAGCACTCTGCTCAACTTCTTTCTCCTGATACTTGGCAAATTCTCCATCTATCTCCATCTCTTCACCTGCCCCCAAACTCTCCCTCATAGGTGAAAGGTCAGTCTAATTATGGATCTCACTTTCCATAGGATCAATGGCACAGCTGCTTGATGTTATTACATATTTGTGAACCATACTGCACCTGATAAGTTGATGGTGCCACAGCCAACTGCCCTGGTGTACAGCTGTGACCTGGGAGGGAAGGGTCCCGGTTCCACTGCTGTGAGCCAGCCCATTCTCATCACCTCCTGCCCTGGAGGTTTAGTACTCCTGTCTCTTGCTGTCGTTACCCCTATAACAGGGTCTTTTTAGGGTACATTAAAAAAATTTTGCTTTCCACTGCTGTTTTCAGGAACATTCATTTGCATTTCCTTGCTTTTTCTGCATGCTGACATGCAAATATCCAGAACACCCGAACAGATCTCCATTCAGAATTACTCGTGTTAGCATCTGGGAAGCCAAGCATCCTTCACTTCATACACAGTTCTCTTTCTTCTGCAAATAAATCTGGAATTAATTCCTCATCAGGATAAGTCCTTTGCAGGTGAAAGCTTTCCAGAACTCAAAAGATCTGAGAAAATTAATACAGCAGCTTCCCTAAACATCCCAAAATCGTCCCAAAGAGTAAAGATGGAGAAAAAACACTGAGAACAGCCAACAACTTTGAAAGAAAGCCCACATGAAATGATGGAAGTGTTTGGAAAGGAGACTTCCCTAGGGTGAAGAGTGTTGCTTAACTGCAGGGCTGTTTGAAATGACCTGTCTGTGCTTAAACTCCAGATCCAGTTCAGTGCTGTTCACCCAGGCACATTCAGAGCCAATATCCATCAGAGCCAGCATACCAACTTCTCAGGAACTATTATTTTTCTTTTCCTTTTATTTTTGGAACTAGTTCAGAGTTAGTTATGTACTTAAAGCTTAAATTATAAATGACCAAGAGTGATAAACGACATGCCTTACTTCTCTAATACGCACGCCTGTTTGAGCTAGTTCCCTCTGGGTATTGCCCTGACATAAGTTCTCTTAATGTCCAGTACCAAGTTAGCTGTTTATATGTCTCAGTATCTTCAGGGAGGGTAGAATCTGGCTACATTATTTTTCTGTGCTTTGCAAGAAAGCACACAAAGATACAGAAGATTTTTATTCTCAGAATATCAGTGCTAGTCCCAGACTAGGTCATATTTTATTTCTTCTTTGGGACCTCTGGTCTTTGATTTCCTCATTACATACCTGAAACTCCTTTCTGGTGTACATTAGTTTTCTGAGGACTTCAGTCATCCCAACCTGGAAGATGAAGTATGACAGATCAGGGTTTTGGAATGACCATTCAAGGCATCCCTGGGGCACTGGTATGCTGCCAGCCCACAGCGGGCAAGCTCAGCTCACTGTCTCTGTTAGGATTTACAGAAAATGAAGCAACTCTGTGAAGCCAGGACAATGGGAATGTGGTGAAGACTATGTGATCACTTAGTAGAGTTATCAAATGATGGATATGCTCATCAAGCAGACAAGGAACTACTTTGACAGGCAAGAGTCAGAAAGCTTAGTTATTAACACAAAGAGATGGGGCAAAATTGAGTCTCTCCTTTGCTTTTATTTTGTGAACGAGAGGCAGAAACCTTGCTGGGAACAGGAGTTTCTCCCTCCTGCTCTGGATAGTGGTTTAACAGATGAGCTTTCCTACAAAGCAGAGATCCTCCTAGGCCTTCCTCCTGCTTCCATTGTCAGCTTTTCTGACCCCTGAGGGTTTTTTCCACAATTCAAAAGCCAAAAAGAAAAAAGGACATACAAACCCCTGCTTTCTCCACCCTTCTTCCCAAACTCCACTAGCTGGGTTAATTGTTTTTCTTTTTATTGAGGTATTTTCTCTCAAGTCTCCTGGATCCTAGTGGTCCCTTAACCTGTGATATGACTGAGACTTTTCTATCAGGATTGTATATATCCAGAACAGATATCTTTGATGACATTCTACCTACTACAAGGAGGAATGCACCCAAATCACTGGTGTTGTTTAGACTCCCACTGACTTGTTTGGGTGTCCTAATTCAAGGAAAATCTGCAAAAAAGCAAAGACAGCATTAGCACAGTTCCTCTTGACCTTCCCTTATCTGTAGACAGAGACATGGGTCCATAAACTCAGTGTTTAGTTAAAACATAACTGCTGGTACTGTTAAGTTCATAATGAAGAAAATGAAGCAGAGATCAAAAGATTCGCTTTTTTGTGGATTTCATTTTTTCCTCATCTTTGCACTTTGGTCATAAACACGACTGTTCCCCCTCTGCCCTCCTGTTCCATATACTGAAGATTAAGTTGGGAAATATTTTTAGAAAAGACATGAGTATACAGAAGGGAGTATTAGACTATGACCTTATAGCTGCTTTTTGAAGTTTCTGAAGGCTACATGGCAAATGTTCTCAGTATTTCCAAATTGTCAGGAAAAGGAGATTCATAGATTGTTCTTCATTAATGTAAGTGTACTAATTGGCCACATGTATGTTTATTCCCTCTCCCTCATGCATGCACACACAGAGCAAAGCCAACACATATATTCCAAGAAGCCTGAAATAGATAATGGACCCACAGTATTGCCTCAATAGCTACTGGCATGGAACGAAAAGTAAACAGCACAACAGGAAAAGGAAGGTTAAAACTAGATTAAACAGATTGCTGCATTCAGGAGTGTGCAGTCCTCTGGCAACTTCATGAAAAAAAAGAGTTGAAAGGAAAGGTTAAAACAAATAACATACAGGCCTCTCTTGTATTTTTGAAAATCCCTCACCAGCTGTGTGATAAAATACCTTTAACAACTAGCATGCAGTATAACACTTCGATGTACAGGGTTAACCTTTCATTCACTAAGATAAGCAAAATATCAGGTTATTCCTCATCACTGGAATTTGAGTCAGGCCCAGACTGTCTGACAGCAGCTAGAAGGGGGATCACAGGGATCAAAAAAGGAGCTTCTTTGTCTCAGTTACAGGGGAAAAAATGTAATCTCTCAGGATAAAGGCATGTTACCAACAGAAATGTATGCTGCATATTTGTAACACAATATGGCTTCAGTTATCCGCAGGAGGAGGTGTGCAAAAATCAAGGTGGTTTAGAAACCTGGCCTCTCCCCAAAGCCAGCTAGATCTCTCACTGTTTCTATAATTTGCAGCCAAAATCTCACGCTGAATACTCTAGTCCTTTTTAATCCTGATTTGGGTTTGAACTTGAACCCTAGCTCCTAGAATAAATCAAACCCAGATCTTAACATGTTCTTTCCAGACCATTCCTGGTGATAACACAACCTCTATAGAAATAACCTGGGTTTGCTTCTGTGACAATTTCCAAGAGCTACAACCAGGAATTGCACTACTTTCCTGACTGACTTCACAGACATAGCTTTTCAGATTAGCTGATTGAATTAAAAAAAAAAAATCCAAGCCTCCTTCACCACTGCTTTAGGTTTTTACATTTGAAAATACGAAACCTGTCTTAGACTAAAGACTCTGTTGGGACAGCCCATCATGTCAGTTAGGCAGCACTTTTCCTTCTTGTCTGATCTTCAAGAGAGAGGGTAATCAACTTGCCTGCAGTATTTCCAGGTTCTGCTGTAGCCCCATAAATTAAAATAACTTTTTGAAGCGAAACATGTTGCTGCCCACTGGACAGAAGTTTATACCTGACCTAGAAATGAACAGATTTCACATTCTAGGACAGCCAGTACCTTCACTGTCGTCTGCACAAGTATTTGTCCTGCAAAGTAGAAAACATTTTTTAAAAAAATGCAAATTATAAATGCACATGTTGAATTTCCACCTGTACAAGCCATAAACACCAAAGATAATTTCACAGAATTGTAAACACTCTTACTAGATACAAAGCCATGATAACACAACAGAAGGCTTACGTATAGAAGTAGGGCAGCAGCTCCCTGGTTGTTGTTTTTTTTTTTTTTTCTGGAGATTCCAGGTACTGGTACCATAGAAACAACATTAAGATACTAAAAATCTAAGATGTAATGCTCATCACTGTCTCTCTAGCATTAGATATTAGCCTTCGTGCTTCCCTGCTGTGTTAGCAGCCGCATCAGAGCACAAGTTTGCAGCCGGACTCGCCCCTTTCCCCCAGCTTCTCCCTCTGGTGCCTAATAGGTTTTCAGCCCCTGGTTCACAGATCCTCCCATGTTCCCTGCCCCAGAAATGCCTAAAGATCTGAACATTTAAAAGGAAGCTATCTCTCCCTGTGCTCACTGCTGAGCCTTTAGCTGCAATCCCTGTGCCTGGTGGAATGCAGGTGGTAGACGGTGTGTAATTACTTCAAGGACTGCAAATAGAAGGGGAAAAAAAGCACTCAAAGAGATGAAACCCTGGTCCAAACAGAATCAGAAGGAATTTAGCTGTTTACATGAACGGAGCCAGGATTACCCCTCTAGCCAAGATGATAAGACCCTGAAGTTTATCTATACATTTACTCTTGTTTTCTGCCAGCAATAAACACTGTAAAAAGTAAGATAAAGATGTATCAAAGCAGCTGACTGTGCTACAAGGGATATTTCGCCTAGCTTCAGGCCACAAGATTATCTCGTACAAAGCAGTAAGTATGAAAGCCGTTGTGCAAACACTACGCAGCATTGTTTATTTTGTCATATCAGAGCTAATCATAACTCTTTCCAAATGCTGAACAGATATTATGGAAAGCACCGCACTGTCGTTACTGTGGGAGGTAATCACTGCTAGATCACTTAAACCACTTCAGCCATGGTTTATATGCGTTGTTGTAGAGTGCTTTGCAACTCCTCTGCTCTTGAGAATGAAAATTGATTATGGGCAAGATCTGTTCTGAATACAAACTTTGACTTACTCCAAGACATGGCTTATTTACTGTGCCATATGTGACACTACTCTCACTTTGATATACTCTTTCTCCATACTATGGCAAGGGAGAAGGTCTTCACCATGCAGCTTTTCCCAAGTACTAGAATAAACATCATTACCACTGTGATACTCTACTGGAGGGCTCTAGCAGAAAAACTGGTGATTTTAAGACATTACTGGTCACAGATGCTTGTCCTGCTTAGGACAAACAGTTATGCTAACACAGCTGACCAGGTATATCCCTGAGGTATACATCTCACTGCTTATGATATGCATATATAAAGCATCCAATTGTTTGAGGCTTTCTTTTACCTGGGATCACCACAGCTCCAATTTCCATCTAGAAATCCTAGAGAAACAACCATTTCACCTCAACCAGACATTGATGATTTACTGGTCCAAGAGAATCACCAAAAGGAGAAAGAAGTCAGAGCTGAGGAAACCACAGGGACTTGTGGTACCCTCGCTGCTGAAGGCTACTGCCCTCCCTGCAGCCCAAGAGCACAGCCCAAGGTCTGGCATGTTGTCCGAGTCCATCAGGAACTTGCACTGAGACATTACACTGGACTGCACAGCGGGATTCTGGCAAGGGACAGTTGTCAACAGCAGGGCCAGGGAGGACAGAAGATCAGCGAGAGATTTCAGTCCATATTCCTTTTCAAGTATGATATAGGGGCCATTGATTGGTTTTGTGCTCCTTTTCTAAAAGAATACTGACACAGGCTTTTCCACCCCATGAAGAACACATTAACAGGTAAGGCTTTTCAAAAACTTCCTCCACAACAAGAGGTTTAGACCATACTTTGAATTGTTTCCAATTATGCTTGCTGCAGGCACCACAGAATAACACTCACAGATACACCAGATGCTAAGAGGGCATCAACTTTCCTGATCCTGCTGGACCTGACCTATTGCAGGGTTCATCCTTCCCATCATGTGGCCTGACACAAGGGGAAGAGACAGAATTACACAGCTCTCCTCCTCCTCCCCCTGCATCCTCCTGGGGAGCTCTCCCATGGACACAGCGCACCAGACACAGCCTGTGTGTCAGCAGGAGCCAACCCCATTTCCCTTCTCCTCCTTGCCATGAATAATCTCCAGCTCATACCAGGCAGCAGTAGCTAAATGGAAAAATTTACCTCTTTGTTTATCCACCACCAGTAACATAAGGTTTAATCCTATATCCCCAGTCATTCAGTGCCCCAAGACTGGCACCTGAAATTGTAGTGCAAGTTCAGGGCTGTTGCCACCAGCATCCATTCCCGTTATTAGGTTCAGGAGCTGAGCCTGTGCAAGCAGGGTCATTTTTCAGCTCTTGCACTGTTCCTTGAGCCAGTTACTGTCCTTGCTTTTAAGGCTCCAAAGCCAGGCATCAGCATGGAAATCAGCCCACTTCTGTCTCAGAGTCTGCTAGACAAGCTCCCAGCAGAGGTGTGAACTTCCCCAATTAATCTTAATGAAGTGTTAACTTCAAAGCTGAGCTGCAGCCATTTGTAGGTTAAGAGAACCTTACAGAAAAAAACCTTCCAGCTTGACTCGTTAAAAAAACAGCTCCAAAGGGATATGATTGGTCAAATTTGGGGGTTATTCTAGGACCTGGAAAAAATCCCACTTCACTGGCAGCCTTTGCTCATGCACCACTTCCATTACAGATGCATTGTTCGGAGACCAAAGGGTCAGGCAGCCAGACTGGAAAAACTGTACAGTGAATGCATGCTAAAAATATCACTGGAATGGAGCAGATGGAGCAAGATAAGGAGGCCTGGATGATAAAGGCTGTAAGGAACTGTGTGAGCTTATTGAGCCAAGTGATAACCTTGCTCATACTGTCATTTACCTTATTCAGATCAGTGAAGCACAGAGCCAAATGCAAGTCCTGAGCCCAGATTTAATCTATGTATTTCTAGAATTCTCAGTTATCCAAGGATGCAGACCTTTTACCCTGAAAACAATAAAGCATGTGCTTCAAATTGGTCTGTAGGTGCTTGCGGTGTTACTATAACAGTTTTTGCTAGCACTTTCAGCCATCGCTGCATATGAAAGTGTGAATTCACATCATGGGCCCTGAATATGGGTGTCTTGAAATAAGTCCTTCATTTGGAAGAGTCATTAACCTTATTTTCCTGATACAATCCCACAGAAGTGGAGCCTTTGCAAGGAAATCTGACATGTCTCTGCCTGATTTGCAGCCAAGAAGCCCACCTAAGAACTGGGGAGGAAGATTTGGGGAACTGGGCTATGACCCATCAGTACATGTTCACTTCCTATTCCCACTGTGAACTGGTTCATCTTTGTGCTCATTTGTTACTCTGAAACAGGAGAAATGTATTGATACCCTATAGTCATAGAGACTGTACAAACAGTCTGGTAGCACCCACCCCAGGGGGAAGGGCCACTGGATCACATTTGCTTGACTTAGACACTCAGGTACTCCAGCCAGTGGAAACTCAGGTACCTCATTTTTAACTATCAGAGGCAGTAGAAACAGCATCTCCTTTGAGACAGTGGCATGGCTCTGTTCGATATAGCCCAAAAAGGCAAAGCTGCTGTGCTGAGCAATGCAGATTGCATTCCGGATATGAGAACTTAAATGTAAAAGAGGAAGATCCTTCCTGGCACTTCATTACAAGCTCCCTTGAAGACCTCTGACTCAGCTGATTATTAATTGCCAGAACATGCCCACATTTGTCTGTGTAAGCTTTTAAAATATAAAAAATGAAGAAAAAGGTTAAATTAATTATTCCTGTTTTGAGGAGTTCAAGAGCAAATGGCTATGTTGCCTTGGATGCAGTTTTATTTATAGTATTGTTTTTTCCTTCATTATTAGCTACTCTTAACTAACAAGAAACAGGAGCTTACTCCCAGAATAACACAATTCTGGCCTCCAGTGTGCTGCCAGCATAGTACTGGGACAACTGTTAAAGTTTTCATTCGGCTGACAGATGGATGTAGGTCAGATGATGCAGAAGCAAGCAATCGTTCTTCCAGATCCACCAGATTTTCTGCAGAACACCTCAAAACCAGCCAGGCTCACCAGGATCAGGAAGCAGTTGTTTTCACACTGCAGAGTTATTTCATGCCAGCAGTTACTATGTGCTCTTCTTGCTCTGAAGTGTCTCATTAGAGAAGACAGACTAATAGGCTGAGCTTGGCTACAGCAGACCCAGTCGATAGCAGAGCAGGGTGAGAGGTCCCACTCCTTTCAGGAGCTGTGGGTCATCACTGGCAGGGTAGGAAGCAGTTATTTTAACTTACAGAGTTATAAGGT
Source organism: Pterocles gutturalis (assembly GCF_000699245.1). Classification (NCBI taxonomy): domain Eukaryota; kingdom Metazoa; phylum Chordata; class Aves; order Pterocliformes; family Pteroclidae; genus Pterocles; species Pterocles gutturalis. The sequence goes on from NW_010132062.1 coordinate 19,167, forward strand.
AACTGGGAAAAAAGGGTCTTTCAGCAGCCTCAAGCTGTGAGATCTGTGGAGCTGCTGTGACGCTGCTCAGTCAGTAAACCAAGTGTACAGCCGCCAATAAGTTCTTTAGTAAGTCAGAGACTATTTTTTCCCATTGGAAAGGGGGTGTTAGTGGATATTTACTATGACACATAAGCTGCATGGGCTGACAGAGTTCTGCACTGCCTCTCCTTGCTCTGTGCCAGCAGGAAAAGAGCAGTGGTATTGGTCCCCACCAGGAACACTGCCAATTGCTAACCCACGTCCCACCACCTCCTTCCCAATGGACATCTTCAGGTGGAACAGGTTAGGCTGCACAGATTACACTGTCTTTCTTAATAATGGAAGGCCAAGCTCCAAGAAGAGCTCAGCATACAGCACCTCCCAGTACAATAAATTTTTTCCAATCAGTTCAGTATCCAGCTAGAAAGTCTGGGTTGTGCTACATTCTCCAAAAATTGTCCTTGATATACATATGGGAACACAATGGAATAGCTGTACTTGAGCTTGATTTGTCAGACACAGTTTACATCCTTTTGAGTTTTAATTGCATACCCTGTGCATTCTTCACTTGGAATACTTTGTAGAGACCAGAAACCAATTGCTAACAAAAATAATGATTATACATTTTACAGATCAATTATTAATGCTTAAAAACTTTGTGCTATCACTCCTCAAAATTATTTTCACTTACATAGTATCAGTAGAAAGGAACAATGCATCTCATAATAGAGCAGCCCTATTGACTGGGGAGAAACAGGTGCTTCCCTAAATGCTGCTCTGCAGGGCTGCCAAGACATCTGTAAATAAGTTATGCTGTTGAACTTTTCTCAGGCTGATTTGTATAACAGAACTTGCAAGCGCTTAAATCCAGACCAGCATGTATACTATTTCAGATACTAAATCACTACAGCTATGGAGGCACAAGCTCCTAGGCATCCCTCATCTCCTAATTAAAGTCAGTACTAATAAACCGAAGGGAATGCACGTGTATGCTTGTGCTTACATCCCTTTTGCTATGTAAATATGGAATAACTAGGGAAACTACAACTCTTCAGCTTCAAAAGAGATGACCAAGGAAGGAGTACAGTAGAACTCTACAGTGCCAAGTGACACACAGAAGGCAAATAAGAACCAATTGTTCACATTTTATCACTTCAGGAAGTGATGGGTGTCATACAAAGCTAGCAAATACCAGGTTCAAAGCAAAGAAGATGTTGTTCTTCACATCATATATTATGTCATTGAACTCCTTCCTGCAGGACACAGTGGACACTAAAGGTTTACATGGGTTCAGGGAAGACTTGAGAAGTTCAGATAAGGAAAATCCATTGACAGTTATTAAACATAAAGGCACCAACTCCAGTTCACTGAACTGCAAGTGGTTAAAGATTGAAGGAATACATGGGGAAAATATCACTTCACCATCAGCCTATGTCCACTTGACTCCTCTTACCCTCTTCCATTAATATTTCTTTTTGACTACTTGTCACAGAGAAGCAAAGACCTTCTGCTCCTTAAGGGGTGGACCCCAAGGAGGATAAGATGGCCAGCAGGACAGGGGACCTCTCTAGCCACAGCCCACTCACACAGTACCTGAGCAAAGTGAGCAGGGCAGGTTCAAGCAGGAGTCCAGACCATAAGGCAATACCATGGTGCTGAGACAGGTCCAAGGTCAATCCACATATCAGGGCTAGGATCAGGTCCAATGGTTGCCAAGTAAGTCCATAGAAGTAAGACAAGACTGAAATCAAGTCAGGAGATCAGTCTGCACACTGAGGGCTGAACCAGTGAACTCTACTGACAGACACAGGGAATGCCAAGCTGGAGACTAACACCCCTCCAACACAGTTTAGGGAGTAACTGAAGGTCCCCAGGCTGGGCTTAAATAGAGCTGCTGGAGCCATGGGTATGGGTCCCAGGTGAGACTGATCAGGGTCAGCAAGGCTGACTAAAGCACTCATAGCCCTAACACTGCTGTTGGAGAGCAGGATTGCTGGTTTTATCATGTGATGTTTTCCTATATCATGTAAATCCACATCTGAATTAACAACTTACTATCAGTGTGAAGCACCAACCTCACCAATTATTTCAATAGGTAGGACAGTGATATGATGAGACCATTAATGCTTACGTAGATGATGACCAAGCCCTGAAGATGAATACTCAAATCAATAGATCAATAGACTGCAACCATAGCACCTATAGACAGGCATAGTCACTAATTAGCACTTTGCACAGATCTGTGTATTCATGGTTCTGAGATCCAATAAAAGACTAATGTCTTAAGTTGTGCTGTACAGTGTTAACATCTTCCTGAATACAAAAAGTTCTGAGACTCAGTGTCTTTTACCTTTCCTCCCCCTGATCTGTTTTGTGTTATATTAATAAGGCAGAAAAATATTACATGATTTTAACATATGGATTCACGGAAAGAAGTCTGAGTTGCCTGTTACAGTTACAGGACATGTATTTTATATATATGTGTATATATATGTGTGTGTATATATTTCAGTCTTCCATAATGTGGACTAGATTTAATCAGACTATGGAAAGCCAGTCTTAATGTGAATCCTGGACAATCATGTGAATCCCTTCTCCTTGCATCTCTGATCACACAACATACTCCAGCAGGGACAACAACATTTATGCAAAAAATAATGGCAGTTCTATCATTAATGTGTTAAGCTGCTGCAAATAAGAACACCTCCACCAAACTACCCATTCTCTCTCTGCGGACTGCTAATGATATATTTACTAAGGTTGCTGAGCCATGGGAACATACCGTCCTGTACTTAATAACGTGAGTCATTCAAATGGAAATTTTCTACTCTGAAATTTTATGACTCTAATTAAGAGCATTAAAAAATCTATACTCGCTTCATGCTTTTTTGGTAACTTTTTTTTTTTAAAAAAATACCTTTATGATATTTCCATTTATAGAATTGTAAAGGGTAAATTAAATAATAAGAGTTCTACTTGCAAAAAAAGGAAAGTTTATTGGCCTAAATTAATGGGTCAATATCATACACCACATATCAAATTAAGAAAACAAGTATTTTTCTTTTTTCCTACTGATGCAGTAAACTCTTTTCTTAATTAAAAGTGCCATTGCCATAATGGCAGCCCAGGTGTCGAGACTCCTGTTGTATTATCACGTTGGGTAAACAAAGTGCATAGAAGGGTCTGAGGACTGAGCATTCAAAGAAAAGCCTGGGTTTCTATAATACTCAGCAGAAATGGATGACAGTCGTGACACTGTGTACCCTACCATGACAAGCTGTCTGTAAGAAAATGGATTTGGCTCATCAAATCCAGCACTTCATCTCCGTTCAGAAAAGTCTCTCAGAATGGGAAAGGAAAAAATGGGAGCAATGGACTGCAAGTGACACACTGCAGAGGCAGTAATGACAGGGAATCTACAACATGCTACAGAAGACGTTGCTGTATTGGCAGCTCGTAGATGGCAATGGCAAGGCCAACAGCTAGCTAGAAATGGAAGACTCATCTGGACAGAAAGAGAAATGACCTGTACTCGTACCCACAGTTTGATCTGCAGCCAAAGCAAAAATGTAGTTTGTATTCGCAGCACTCAGTGCTGTTACTGCAGCGTGTTTGCTGTTCTCTGGGCTGTTGTTTCCAGGCTGGTGTTCTGTTTCCATAGAAAATGCATTGTACCTCTACAGACAGCAAGAACTCCATGAAAATAGTTATATATGAGCATGGCTGTGGAACAGCTCTTGTTCAACAGCTTCTTGTTAGCTTGCATACTGCCTTTCTAGATTATTGCAGCTTCCTGCCCAGCCTGGAGCTTTTTTCAGGGCAAGTGAAAATTGTGTCTAGAAGGCTCACTTAAAGAGATGAAATTAACTCTGAAACTTGTCACCTGCAAATACAGCTCAGATGTTTCTGCTTCATGTATTTGTGCTGTTCTACAAAAATATCTGTAGAGATAACCCTTGATTTCAAGAGATGGTGGGCATGGATCAAGTACCTGAATATGGGGCGAGACCATCAGGAGCTCCTCAGCCCCAGCTCTGCAACGCAAGCAGCAGGGCTGTCCGGAGTGTGAGTAACTGGAATTTATATCAGGTTGATGGTGATGTAATTTGTACAGCTGGGACATCACATGAAAGCCAAAGGAAAATAAGATACAACACATCCATAAACACAGACACACAGAGATTAGCGGGAAGTTTCACCTCAGGAAATCATTGTGGCTCTGTGTTCCTGTCAGTAATGTGTCTGCAAATGTCACCCAGCAGCAATGCATCACCCCAAGAGCAGCCCCAGAACACAGAGGCAACCAAAAGGGTGATGAGAAACAGGTTGCCAAATACTTTTGAAACAAGTCAAGGATTGGACCAGTTGTGAGAAAAATTACACAATAAAATAAACAGCTTTTGCCAAAAAAAAAAAAAAAAAACCAACCCAGGCTCGCAGAGGAAGTTGCCTGTGCCAGTCCTAGCCACAGAGGAGAAAGCTGTTTCTCTGGGAAGGACGGTGAAGTCGGATTCAATATTTGCTTCTCCTGCTTGTCCACTTCCTTCTCTACTTAACATCTCAGACAACTAAGTTTGTCCAAGCTGGTGCTCAGACCCAAAGCCTCGCCTGTGAATGGTGTCTGGCTGAACACAGGCTGCGCCTCTATGTGAAACCATGGAGCTGAATTTTAACAGGTATACGTGGCATGGGAGAATAATTCCTCTACTCCAGAGAAGCCTCATTTTCTTCTTTGACCTTCCCTTACAGCAAACCTCGGTGGTCTGCCACTAGAAGAAAGACTTTTTTTTTCTTTATTATAGACCAACAATTAGAGAAGGAAAGATCACAGGTCCAGGAAAACCTGATTCCACTCTCTGCTCGCTGTGAGCACATCTTCACCGCTCACTGAAATGAGAGGAGTAGAGTTGGTAGACCAAGCCAAAGGATGCACCTTCAGGTACACATAACAAAAGACACAGAGATGCACAGCTCTCCTGCGAGAAATGAGAGCCTACAGGGACCCATCGCTGAAAAAAAGTCTCTGGGGTTTTGTCTGTTGGTGCCCTGTACTTTGTGTCCTGACCTGCAGCCTTCATGCTGGAGATTCTGCTTCACTCTGGGGCCCGCTCAGCCCCAGACACTCTGCCGGCATTACCGGCCAATTTGCCAACCAGGACGATAATCACAAGTCTATGAGGAAATGAAGTGACAACAGTAACTGGAATAACTTCAGAAAAGCCTTCCATGAGGCAGCGGGGACTGAAAACCACTACTGACGAGGGCTGAATTAGAAACAGGGCAAAACTCTGTATCTCATTACGAGTTGCCACAATATACAGATTAAAAGTATTAATCTGGTAGGTGGTACCATATGCTGCTCCAGGTGGGCTGAAGAAGGGCTTGGCTGCGTCGAGTACTCCGAGAGTTTTAACAGGTTAATACTGGCAAGTTTATTTAATGCACTGAGCTCAGTTCCTGTTGGCTAATGTTAATGTTGGCACAATTAGGCTGATGCAAACACTGTGCAGATGTCCTCTGGTGATCCAGTCCCTCCCCAACACTGGTAACTATCGGATAATAAACTCCTTTTCCATGGTCGCTCCGGTTGGTGATTCACTGAAGATTACTTACACTAGTTCTCCATTTCCTTTTGGAATGTGTCTGGGCTTCTTACCTAATTCCGTACTTTCTGCTCTGGCCGCTCTCGTTATTGGCCAGTCACAATTTCTCTGGGATTTCTTGCAGAAACAGGACTGAGCTGGGAGCGCATCAGCTCACGGCCGCTGCCGTCCGGCTGGGGCAGGGCTGCTGCAGGCAGGCGGGGGGTCAGCTCCAGAGCAGCACTGGTGACTGGCACACTGCTCATCTCACTAACTTATTTTATATTGCTACAAATACTTAAGCTTCCTGGGTTTTTTTTCTTCTTTTTTTCTTCCTTTTTTTTTTCTTCTTGGGGAGCTTTTTCTCCTAACTCCTACTCCTATGTAACTGATTTTGTGTTAATATTTACTAAATGTGACATTGAAATATGATTGTAAATTTGAGCTCCTGCCTCTTTTAAACCTCCATTTAGAATATCCAGAGCAAATAACAGTTTTCCTGTTGGAGTTTAATTAATTCCTGTCTGCTGTTTTTGTTTCTAACAGGTAAATTTTTCTATCTTACTCCTAGTTTAATGATGCTCACCTTTCCTAAAATCATTGCTAATGAAAAATAAGAGGTAGGTGTTGGAAAAAAGTGGGTCCTTATAGGTGCTTGTTGTTCAGTATTCAAGTGGAGGTATGAAAAACACAATCCATAGAACAATTATTGCCTGTAAGAGCTCGAGGGCATGAGGAACGAAGGCAAACCTTTTTTTTTCCCTGGAGAGCAGTGGCATCACAGGCTGGGAATGCTCTTCTAGTTATCTTGACAGCAACCTCCAGCATCAACACAAAGTCCAGAACGGATTTGAGTTGCTCTGCTTGCCCCCATACCTGTTCTTTTCCAGCTCAGGAAGAAATACTGAGATTCTGGCTCATTTCAGCATTTTAACATTGCACTGCAAGGCCTGTATCTGTGGGGTGGAAAGTGGACTGTAAAAGGATGTGTTGGAAGCAGTTGTAGTCCCCTGGCTGTGTCTGGAAGGAGGAACGTGCATTTCACAGCATGCAGGCAGCTCCTCAGCCTGGGCATCTTGTCTGCTCAGCGCCCAAGTTCCAGGCTTTTCTCTGGATTTTCTTTTTTATGGGAAGGAAATGGGTATGTGTGGGCCAGATTCAGGTCACTGTGTGGTATAATCAGATTCTTGGGCAGGATAATCAAGGACCAAGACCCCGGGACGTCCAGTGGTATGTCCCCACAGCTCAGCAGAATTGTCACCCAGCGGCTGTCCTTATTGCCTGTGGGGGACGAAGCCCTTGATGTGATCTGTGGAAACCAGGCTGCTCGTGCAGTGATGACTTTTCTCTTATTTTCAGCTGCTAGAGCATATTAAATAAGCCTTTTCCCAGTATTACTCTTCCGTGCAAGCCCTTGCTTTAGTTGCCATAGGGATGGCTTGTGACTGCGACTGGCAGGGATCTCAAGGCCATCTCTCTGGTGATGTGATGTCTGCTGTCAGGGAGTGAAAGCCCTTACTCATTTGCATTTCACAGCTACAGTGATGTTTATCGCCAGCATCAGAGCAGAATAAAAGAATGATTTGTTTAACTTATTTTATTTTTTTCTTGCAGGCCCGTTACAGTTCTATTTTATATTCTCTTTTGATAGAAGCTGACATGAATCAAACCTAGACACTCATCATCTGAGGCAAGGAATACGGTGTTGACCTTATCTCCAATCTAAAGATGTCGTACAGAATTTCAGGACACAGAAAGCCTAAGGAAATGATCTGTGCATGGAGGGAATCAGAACTGATCTGTGCGTGGTGGGTGGCAGTGGTCAACTGTGCATTTCAAAAGGCATTCTCACAGAATGGCATTAGTCATTTATATGCAACAGAAAATGAGGAAAGCAGCCTTTCTTCCACTGCATTGTTTTAGTTTGCAAAAGAGCATGTTGACAGCATTGTTTCTTAATTAAAAATATTTTGAGCGTGAGATGTGATAAATACGAACCTCTAAGAGAAATAAAGTGAATATTCTAAGAATAATCCAAACTATGTGTGATTTGTACTTCAGCAAACAATTCTGGGGAAATTGTCCTTGTTTGTTAAACAATACTATCTAGATAGAAATGAAATATCCCACTTTTCTGTAAGACTTTTCACTATAACAACCCACCGGTGCTGCATCTGGCACTACAAGCTCCATGTACTTTCCCAAGGACCTCTGCTGTCTTCTCTTGCAGCAGGATGGGAAACAGGAGGTTTTGTTTTGGCAGTCTTGAGGAAGGGAATGAATTTCCCCTTGATGTCTCCTCCCCAAAAGTTAGTAGTGAAGTGGAATTTCCTTCTGCAGAGCCACTGCACACAGGAAGGGCAGGGACCAAGGACCAGATTGTGAGGCTGAAAAAGAAAAACCAGGGATCAGCTGTTTCAGTATGCAGAGACCCTTCTGCATAGGATGAAGGAAAGGACAGTGGGCACATGCCTGTGTGCCACGTGGCATCCCTTCGACACTGATTATTGTAGTCACCGTGAATGTGAATGTGGGAAAAGGTAATGGATTTTAGTAATGCCTAGTCCAGGAAAGGCTGAATGAGTTTTGTAGTTGAGTGGTTTTAGCTGAGCTCTTCCTGGAGAAAGAGGAGTGCAAATTCACGTACACTTTTGATCAGGAGTTTGTCTTTCACATGAGTCTCTGAGATGATGGAAGGGAAAAGTGTAACTGGAAGAATGGATATCATTAGTGACCTCTGAAACCATCCTTAAAAGTTCTTTCAGATTAATTCTCCAAATTAGCTTGGCAGAGAATAGGGCTGCCTTCCATTTCTTGTCCATCTGAGTATATTTAAGATGGGCCACATCTATACTACAGGACCAGGAGCGCTTTCTAATTGTGGATTATGTCCAAGTATGCAAATTGCTGCTCTCTTCCCCTGTATTCTTGTCTCCATTGGAAGGAAACGCAGGCAAATACTCTCCATGAAGGTTTTCAATTGAGCAAGACCGCATGAAAAATCTGTAAAGAATATTTCACATGCAGTCTATATGTTACCAGAATCAGCATCGACCCATCCCTCTTCTGAAAACAGCTGTCAGCATTTCTCTGTCATTCACTGCTAGTCTTAATCATTGTATTCATTCTCTTGTATCTTTTCATTGCTTTCCTACTCCACTGCTATCTTTGCATTTTCCTCTTCTCCATCTCATTGCACCGCCCGCTCCACCCTGCTTCCTCCCTTGCTCCCCTCAGTCTTTACCACTCTACGCCTACCATGGGTGAAAAATCCCAACTGAATAGGCAGGGTCCTGCCAAATGGGTGGGAAGGACGGACAGAGAATAACGGGATGTACAGACAACTGCAGACTCTTACAGTGCTGCTTATCAGCAAGAGGCAAGCAAACAGTCTGCGTTGCATGGCAGAGCAGAAAAAGGATGCTGTATCCACGAAGCCAACACTAAGACTGCTAGGGCTGAGTTGAAGAGCTTTGAAACCCCCACGCTGTTGAAAAGGGGTTCCACTGATTGATTTAGAAAGACAAAAACTCTCAGGCTTGACAAATCAAAATGGAACAGCTACATCCATGAGAAATAACACAGCTGAGTGCAGTACTTGAAACTTCACGGACACGCTTGTCCTGCTCCTGGTCCGTCTGGGTGTGCCACGTCCTTGAAAACTGTGGGGCCCTTGTGGAGCAGGAGACATACAGCAGAATAAACATTTGTACAGTGTGTGACTCACATAGAAACAAAACTGTTCTTGCAGTTCAAGTCCAGGAAAGCATCCTAAAATCCCTTTGGCTTAAGGATCTTCGGATACCCGGTGTATGCTCAGTAACCGATACGTGGCTGCTAACTGCAGGCTTGGGGCTGTTTTATGAATCTAGCTTGCCTGGTGCTTGAATAGAAAACTTGGTAAAGGCATTACAACTTTCCATTGAGAGACTTCACATCTCGCTGAGAGGTCGATTTACATTTTTAGCCCCACTGATGGTCGGCCTATTTGCTCTAATAGTGTTCACAGACAAACCTGGGAAGCTCTGTGGCCAAGAGTGCCTCCTGGTTTCATGGGGATTGCTGGTGCATTGAGTAGACATTTACCAGCAGCTGGGAGCTTGGAGATACAGCATCTATTCTTTCCTTTCACATTTGCCTACAGAGCTGTAAATGTCAAAGCCTTTCAAGTGCCCCTCAAACAAAACGAGTTAGTAAATCAGCAAATGTGGCACCGCACACACTCATGCGGTGCATGTTAAGCTACTGTACTTCATTCACTTCTTTATCCGATGGCTCCGTGAGAAAAGAGAGCTCGCTGAGGCGCCGAGATGCCTTAGTCATTTTGTTTGTTTTTTCACATGGCTACTGTTCTGGTTTTGTTTTTTTTCCAAAAGCTGCGTCAGATGTGCTTAGCATTCAACTCAACTAGATACATTGGATGAAAAGGCCATTTTCTCTTCACTGATGAAATATAATTGAACCCACTTATAATGAACTCACATACCAAATAATGAAACTCCATTTGTGTGACCGGAGCTCTTTTCCGAACCCCACAATTCCCATTCCCCTAAGGGGATGTTTTATGTGCGTTTCCACCAGTTTCACTGAGATCACAATTTGGCACATCGGCTTTGCTTGAAAATGTGAGTTCTTCATTGTCTCTATACCAGAGAGAAGCAAGCTTGTAAAAAGAAAATATAAAGAGTAGGAGCAATTTAATTAGCAATCAGTGTTATTTGCAGAAAGCCCCAGTCTGGATTTGCTGAAGAAACCATTTCTTTAGCACGCAGTTTTTCCCAGTCTTCTTCTGTTTTATTATTCCATTTCACTGCAACTCGTGGTTTACTGGGTGTCCTCTTTACCTTCAACCTGTTTAAAGTTATCTCCTGCAAATTCTCCAGGAAGCTGCCACTTTTGGCACAGCCCTGCAATCTATTCCCTTGAAAGCCATAAGGGCCTTGTTAAAGAGCGAAACAGCATCAGGCAAACATTTGTATTGTGTCTTTGGGGCTCCCGCAGAGATAAAACTCTCCGTTTGGTTCAAATATGGGAAGATGTCCCCAACCTTCTTTACGTGTGAGCGTTGTGGATAAGCAGGGCACTTAGGCAAAAAGTCTCCGCGTGACCTCACATGCGTATCTGGAGAATGTCAGAACGGCTCGCTGAAGATAAGGGAGAAGACTCGGTCCCAGACAGGGAAGACGTGGAAGGAAGGGTGGGCAACACTGTCTATACATGCTGGATTTTAGGAAAAATAAATTTATCATGCACTTATTCAAATTTGACTGCCTAAAGCCAGGCATTTCTGTTCCTCTGTGCTCTGCCCTAGGGAGCTGGTGTGCGAGAAAGTCAAACCAGCTGAATGAGGCTTCGTTTTTAAACTGCTTTTTCTGAGGTGGCATTAACCTGGGAAATTTGGAAACTCAGAAAAAAAAAAATCACTTAAATTTGACTATGCTGCCACTGCCTGTTACCAGCCAAGTGATTTCACCAGCCAGGGTGAGGTTTACTCTGAGAGCAGGCTGCTCACAATCAGAGACCCAGGGTTCAGTGGAGCCATGGGACTTTGTCACAGGATCATTCTGGGAGAGATTCTGATACATGACTGATGTCTGCTTTTGGTTCTATGGTGGAATAAATTGGTATGGCTTCATGCACCATATTTAAAATGAACATCAGCAGGTGTATGTGTCAGGGCCTCACCTGGACTTAATGGCCCTGAGCAGCCTCACCTGGGGACCTCACCCACGCCTTGACCATGGGCCCTGGACCCTATTTAAACTCAGCCCCAGGGGTGTTATTCTTTTTTCAGCTATGATGGAGGAGTGCTGGTCTGCAGCCTTGTTGCTGCTCCTTGGAGTGATCTGTAGGTTTCTGTCTCCTGGATGGCCCCTGTTGCCTTTTTGCAGCCTTGTTGCTGTTCCTTGGAGTGATGCTGTAGGTATCTGTCTCCTGGATGGCCCCTGTTGCCTTTTGCTCCTGGCTGGGCTCCCTGGGTGACCCCCAGACCTGCCCATCTCCTCTGGCTCTGGGCTGTTGGTGTCTCTTTGCTGTGCCCAGGCTCTGGGGAGAGAGGCAATGCCCTCACTGGGGTTGGTTCTCTTCCCTCAGGGAGCAGCTGGAGCCCTTGCTGTAACAAAACTAAACCATCTTATGTGTTGTTTATTTCCATTGTCTTTTCAGGAAACAAAGGAAAAAAACCTCCCTTTTTCTTCATGAGCTGGGAGATGAATTGCTTAAATCAGTGAGGAGTTCCCCCAGGCTGTGGTGTTGGTGGCAGCCCTGCTACTCCTGGGGGAGCATCTCTGCATCCCTGTGAGTCAGAGCCCGTGAGCTGACCCTGTCTGCCTCAGACCCCAGGCTCTGACAAACAGCATCAATTTTTTAAGCTCTTTCCAAACCAAAGGTAATATATAATGGTCTTTGACTTGTATGGCACCTCTTTCCTGCTCCGAGATGGTCATTCTGACAAAGGCTCAATACCTGAATACATATTTCCGTAGCTGTCACCCTGCTTTTACTAAAAAGCCATGTTTCCCACTAGCTATCTAATTTTTTTCAGTTATAAAAATTACTGTTAGCAAATATCTCTCTTGTAGGCATGGACTTTACCTTTTGGAGTGAGCAAGTAATTCTAGTTCACAGGAAATTATCACCTTCCTGAGTGAAGCAGACAGCTCTATCAGTAAATCCCAGCCACTCACTAAAACTGCACAGTGGGTTGAGCCAGTGACAAGCCACATCTGTCAGACTGTGGGCAGAAGTGGCTGTACCTTTGTTAAAGCACCATGTGGGCTGAGGAGAGCTATTGTTAGTCTATCTATCCTAACATGAAAATGAAAGTTAGAGACAAAGGCTGGGAAGGTGTCTGGGAACTGCCCCCCTTTCTGGCTGTGGTCTGGGGAAGCTGGTGGGTTGCTGGATGCTGCTTCCCCAACACCTGTGGCCACAGGGGAGACACCACTAGGGAAGACCTGCAAGACTCCACTAACTTGTTTTTCTTAGGCTCCCTGGCTTTTCTGAAGTATCAATTTATTGGTGCTGGTCTCTAACTGACCCTTCATCATGTTGGGTTTCAGATCAGGTTGGTGCTGGTCAAGTCACTTATTCCTTGTGTGTTCCTTTGGAGTTTGCTTAGAGATGAGGCCAGGTGAGCTAACAACTTGGTTGAATTCACTCTGGGAGGTGATTTCTTACTAATGATAGTAAGCCTCTAACAGCTTTAAGCTGAAGGAGGGTAGATTTAGATTGGATATTAGGAGGAAATTTTTACTGTGAGGGTGGTGAGGCACTGGCCCAGGTTGCCCAGAGAAGCTGTGGATGCCCCATCCCTGAAGGTGTTCAAGGCCAGGCTGGATGAGGCTTTGAGCAACCTGGGCTAGTGGGAGGTGTCCCTGCCTATGGCAGGGGGGTTGGAACTTGATGATCTTTAAGGTCCCTTCCAACCCAAACCATTCTGTGATTCTAATATACAAGGAAAGAGCATTTTGGAAGTGTTGAGATAATGCAAATATGAATGATGTACCAAATAAAGATGGGAGATGGTATCAATGCCTAGTAGTAAGCTGTTACCTCAGAGCAATAGCCTAGTGAAATTAGTGCCCAGGAGTATCCTTGTTTCAGTGTTTCACTGCAGTTAAGCTGAGCTTTAGCAGAAATCCTGACTGCAGCTAGTCTAGCTCTGGACAAGAGCAAGGCTGACCTTCCTTAAATCAGAACTAAAGAGGGATATCAGCTGTTGATTATCAATTGGGAAATAATTAAAGTGTGATGGTGCATAACTATTGCTTGTCTTTTAAGATGAATTGGTTGCTGTGTCCTGCAGCCTGGCTTCTGAAACAGCCAGGAGCTGCAGACAGGTCTCCCTGCAGTCGGGCAGCTTCCCCCACATCTCAGCAGGGGCCCAGAATTCAAGTGGGAACTCTCGCTTGAGTTTCAAAGAAAATAACACAGCACTTCAAACTAGGTGTCGTGAGTCAGGATGAAGGGCTGTTAGTTATTGCTGTGATGAAGCTAATCCAGTCCTAAGGAGGATAAAGGGTTGCTTAGCAATACTTTAGCACTGACTAACAATGCTTTACCAGGCTTTTGCTGTTTACTAAGACTTTAATACTGGCTCAGTGGGTTGTTTTTTTTTTTACTGGAATGTTTTTGCTATTTTTGTAATGGTCTCCCCTCTTGAGAAACTGTCAAACTCATCACATGTAATGAACAGGCAGCAGTCAGCAAGCATTTGATTGTCAATCATGTGTTGATTTTTGGCCTGACCTCATTAAGATTCCTTATCTCCACCTTCTCTTTCTCTAGGAGTTCTTAAATTAGCTACAGAGATTAGATTATTTAAGTGCTTTTCATATAAATGCCTCCTAGTCTGTTTATTTTTCCAAAACTGCCCCTTGTCCATGTGGAAGCTCATTTCTGGTACTTAAAGAAGAGGTGTACTGGGGAAGAGATTGTCTGAACCAGGCCAGAGTCACATCTCACAGAAAACTTTATTACAGCCTTCTGTAAAGCCCTTTAACAGGGCAAGATGTATATTGTTCCCTTTAGTGTTCCTCAGTAGCATAACTATTGCTGTCTTGATGGCAAGAGGCTACTGTGTACTGTGCAGTATATTAATATAATTTCTGTAAAATTATACGTTGGCCAAGTGCTCTATTCATGTTTTTGGTATTCAGCTGAAGAATACAAGCACACAGCAAATAAACTGGTCCTCTTTTCTGCTGCGGTATCTGAGTCATGGCTGTCACTGTAGAAAACCTATAGTAATATTTTGGGGAAAGGAAAACACATTAAAGCCGAGGAGTGCATCTGGATTCTTTAAGCATTCCCCTTGGCCATATCTACACTTCGGAGCTGATGCTATCAGGGGAAGCAGTAACAACATGGTAATCCCCAGCAAAACACAGCTCACATTTTAACTGTGTCCAGAGACTACTGTGCAGGCAAGTGCCTCCGTGGGACGTCATTACGCAGTGCAGATGAGCCCTGCGCGTCTCACCAGCCCTGCAGCCAGAGCCTTGCTGCTCTGGCTGGGGACAGGGATCCCATTTAACCCGAGGTGTGTGTAGTGAAGGACTTGTGGCAATGTGGTGGGTTTCCATATGTTTGCAGCCATTCACATAATGACCAAGTACAAGTTTTCACCTGGGGAGCTCTACAGAAAACAGTACTGTGGTGTGACTTTAACAAATCCACTGAGATGGGATACAGCAGCCCTACAGAGGATGGGAAACTCTGACTAACTGTGTATCTCTGCAGCTTTGCGTACATTCCACAGCTATAATATTGATTACTAGGAGATGGGATGTGTCTCTGGTCTTGTGGACACCAGTGCAATTCCCAGGACTCTGTGGGATGCTATAACATTTGCCTGCCTTATCTGTGCAAATTGGGAATGAAGAAGAGAGAAACTGAACATGTTACTAGAAGCTCCTGGTGCTTGCTCTATGCTGAGATTCTGTTTTTAATTATCACAGGAATTTATGTATCTCAAATTATTCATCTGGGATCCTGACTTCTTTCAGCATTGCCAATTCCATTAATTTCTTGAATTTCAGCATACTTGGGAAAAGTGCTGAACTGGATGTCTAGGAACTGAACTGGGAGAAGGTAGCACAGTAGTTACCTTGGGTTAAGATGTGGGGCACAGCCTGGTATGGTTTCATGGACCCATGAGGAGGGCACAGGGGCTCAGACCTTCCCCTCTTGGATTCAATGAACTGAAACAGTGCTCTCGGTGCACTGTGCCAGCTGCCCTGTCACCTGCTTGTCATTGTGCTGAATCACCTGGGGAAGGTTTGGTGGCCAGACACTCTGGAGCACAAAGTCAGCTCTGCGCTTTGATGTTTCTAGCAGGGAAATGAAGAAAGCATTTTCTATTCTGAATTGTCTCTGAATTCGTAGTCTATCTGTAATCTTGATAACACTGACATGGAAAAGAAGAACGGGAATGAAATTTGACGTTAAAATTCATGTGTTGGTTGTTCCCAGCTGTATTATGAATATTACCCCAAAATCCAGTTCCAAAAACCTCTGAATTTAGCAGACATCACTTGAAATCTGAATGTTGTCCTCTAAAGCCATGACAAGACAGCAAAAGTGACTTAGATAAATGTTGTCTTTGATCCTTTATCAATGCTGTCAATTAGTCTAGAACACAGCAAAGAATTGGAGCTGACAGCTTAGTATCTGAGTGTCCCTAAGGCTCCTTTTGGCTTCTTGAAATTGGAAAGACCTCGTCCAGTTTAGATTTAAATGAGAGAATTGCTTTACCACTAACCTCATAGCACTGTTACTTGATGATGTGAGCTCAGTGTATCAACACAGCCATTCCACTTGTATTTTATTGCTGGTATTTTTACAAGGTATTTGTCTAACTATCTGCGGGAATCCTTCAACGCAGAGCTATTTCTGCATGTCTGCTTTTACACAGCCTCATGAAATCAGTATTTTTGGTGCCTTCTTGGTATGTGTAGACTAATAAAATCCAATGTATTCATCTTTTCTACTCGCTTTTTCCAAGCCTCTCTTTCTCAATGGCCCTCAGAGGGTACAGCTGTCTGACACTGAAGGTTTGTCTGAGGCTTTTCTAGTACTTTGTGCTATATCTGACTGCAATCAGTCTGTAATGTTTATTACCTGAACGTAAGGCTTCCTGAGCTTAGTAGCTATGAGAGGAAGGGAAAACCACACAATGACAACAATCTGTGTGGGACTTAGCACATTCCCAGAAGGAAAAAAAAAAACAAACAAAACACCAAAAACAAAAAAACAAACACCTCCACTTGGGAAAAAGGTTGATGGCACACTCCATAAAATATAATCAAATTTGGGGTAGGTTTTCTGGTAGGAGCCTCCTGTTGGGCAATGAACTCTGATTTGGGAAGTCTCAATGGGCAGAGCTGAGGAACAGGGGTGTCTGCAGCAGCGTCAAGGTCAAACACCATTTGGGATCTGGGGTTTGTTTCTTTTCTGTCTTTGCCTTCCTTAGAAATGTAAAGATAAGAGAAACACCTGCCCTTAGCACAGAGGTAACAAAAAACACCACCAAATTTTGTTGATTTGCCCAAGTGGGTATCCAGAGTCAAAGTGTTGGAGGCTGCCTGAGGTTTATATTGGGGTACCAGGCATCATCTGATGCTCCTCATTGAACCTCACGGAGGCTGATTTTTAAAATAAAAAGGGGTTTTCTCCCAAGTACTTTTAAGTAAGGGGGAAAAAAATTGGAGCGTGTATGGTCTTCAAGAAAAGCAAGTAGGTGAGGGAGGAAGAGACAGGAATGCTCCCATAACGAAGTATTCCTTTTTTACAGGGGTCTCCTACCCAGAGAGGAACAAGCTTCAGAGCAGAGGGCTAGACATGCAGGGAGAGGATTTTAGTCCCACAAAGGTAGGAAAACGTGCTTGGGGTATGTATTATTTGTCTAGCTTTTTCTATTTCTCGTGCTAGCTGAGCTGCATTTGTTTTGGAGCGGGTCCATGGGCTGTACGCGTGTCACATACCTTTGCCCTGCAGCTCAGAGCGTGGGCAGAGCACAGGGATGAATAGTCTGGATGGTTTAGTGAGCTGAATCATCCCACCAAGGCGGTGAGATAGGCAAGGTGCAAGGAAATTGGTAGGAATATTTGGCTGGGACTGGCACGGCCTCTTTCAGTGACACAGAGCTGTTAACGGGACTTGGGTGCCTCATGATACCTCACCCTTGGACACCACCGCTGGGGTGAGGAACAGAGGGAAAGGCTGAGACAGGAGCAGGGCAGTTTCTGATTCAGACCAAGAGACAGTATTTAGTCTCAAAACCAGCAGACTTGTCGGGAAGTTATCGCACAGCACCCGTTTGTCCAGTCACTTAAGACCTGCCTGTCTCTAGGCATGCTTCAGCTATATTTGATATTTTCCCATTCCATCATCCAACTCTTCTGGGAATTTTACCAGTCAGTGAGGTAATCCAAGTTAAACTGTGCTACCTTCCACCCTTGTTTTGAGGCTCTTTTTCCTGAGGATTTTCTCAGACTGAAGCGTTTCCGTACCAGTGCTGCCAGCCCAGATGGCTGTGGACTGTGGCAGAAATCATTACACTGGCTTTGCACTGAAGAAACCATTCTGTGTAATTATATTCCGGTTATGAAAGGTAGCTAGAACACATCTGCTGAAGTTAACTGTAAGTTCAACCAGGGCAGACGTTCCAGCCTGAGGAATTTTCCTAGAGTTTCATGAGATCCATTCCCCTGTGCCCCCTGGCATCCGGGATGTGGATCCCTTCAGGGGTCAGCACATTCCCATGGTGGGTAGAAATGGGATATCTGAGGGTTTATTCAGCCTAGCTAGTCACTGGGCTGTGTGTAGGAAAGCAGACACATTGGATTAGTTCCACAGGGCAAAACCCCAACCCAGATGGCAGAGACTAACAGCAAGGTGATGGCTGATGTTGGTGTTGTGGAAAAGCCTCTTTGTGTCTCCTTCTCTTTCACAGCAATCCTGTAAGGATCTATTTGAGCCCTCTGAGATGGACCTTGAGGTGGTTACAGTTCTTGTTCCTGCCTGCCATCAGGCTTCTTGTGGTAAGAGCAGTGCCACGGTTCAAGGCGGAAACTTCCCACCTTGCGCCATTCTTGTGCTGAAGATGATCATTACTGAGGCTGAGGGGAGGTTCCAATAAGGACAGATACCAATGTCCTAAAATAGCCATTTCTCCCTACTCTGTAAGCAGAATTCAGCTGTTGTTGACTCCCTCCCCCTCCAAGAAATAGAGGGTATAAAATTTGGGTTTCTCAGGTTCTTGGCTTTAGCATCTGGCCTGTGGCACACCTTGGCATCACCAGTCCCTCCTCTGGCAGTGAGGAGTTAAAAGAAGAGTAAAATCAGCTTAGTTTTTCACAAGAGCAGGTGTAAACACCCACCCAGGGTGGGTGCTGGGCTCTGTTTTCAGCCAGGGCCATCCTAAATCCTCAGACCAGGTCTTAAAGCCCTGGGAAAGAGCCAGGATTTCAAACTTTTCCATCCTGCACCCACTTTCTCCTCCTTTGTTCTTGCTTCTTTCTATTGCCTAGCTCAACATCTGGGCCTTCTATCAAGTACATGACCTCTATGTATGGAGACTCCAGAACCTCAGTGTTACTGGTGTGGATGGGGATTCAGCCTGGGAGGCAGACAGCGATCAGCCAGGTACTCTGCTATCGGCTCTGTGTGCATCAGTCTTCTGCTGGGTCTGAGCTTCCACCAATGGGCCAGTCACTAGCTCAACTGAAGTTAAAAGAGAAGATTTCAGTAGAACTGGGATAAATCTCATGACTTTTAACTTGCAGGAAAAAGAAAATGTTATCACAGCTTGGCAATCAGGTGGTTTATTTAATCTATGGAGTAGGTGCATGTTTTTCTTCTTGAAGGCTATTCACACAATAGAGAAGCTACTGTAACTAAAAGTTCTCTGAAGACATACATAATATTGCCAGTGTTTTGAAACAGTTTTCTTTCTGAGGGTGTACATGTACCTTATTTCAAAGGAACTTTACAAGTGTCAGCTTCATCAGATTCTGACTCCTCAGCTGTTGCTTTCAAAGGAAGCGCTTCTTGTTTTAAGAAAATATGGCTATTAACTAATGCCTTCACTTTTCTTTGATCTTTGCCAGCAAAATTTCTTTCTTGAATTTCTCCTGTAGTCTTTCTTCTATACACAGTTTGTGGCAAGCTCACTTATTTGTTCCTGGATTAGTATCCAATTATCAGAGCCAGTTACAAAAATTTCCATCCAATATGATAAGGCAATTTTTGCAGAGCTGTAAAATCAGGCAAACACTGTCTCCTTTCAAGTGGTTTGTCTTTAACCTAAACTGCCCTGAAGGTAAAAGATGAGGAGATGAGCTGCTCCTTACTTCTGACAGGCATTTGCAGTCAAGTCAGACGTTAACACAAAGCAGGAAACACTTTGTCAATAATAAATCAAGTGTCCTGAGGAGGAAAAGGTTGATGGGGGCTTCAATGGTGTGTTCTTCCCTGTTATTAGTACCTGAGCAGTAGGATTAATGTTTGATGTTTTCTGAGGCCAGTCAAACATAAAAGCTTGAACTTGGATGGAACTGTCAGGATTTGCTCCACAGCAAGCGCGGCGGCAGGCGGCGGGGTGGTGTGTGCCCGCGCGTCCCCCCCAGCAGAGCCAGACATGCTCTTAGCCCGGGTTGGAGAATGTGAACTCGGATAACCTCCCTGCACACAAAGAAACACAATTGTGCTTCACATGCTTGAAAACGTGTCCCTTAACTGCTAGTTTGTTGAGCCTACGTTTCCAAGCCTTCAGTAAAATCTGTAAGCACTGCATATTTGGTAACCACAGCTTCCTTAGAGTTCTTCCTGTATAAAGATTATTTGGCTTCGCTTATTTACATGATGTATTATCAGAATTAAACCCCTCCATCTGTGTGAGGAGCAGGTGGTCTCAGGTCAGTCTTCTGCATTGAACGCGTCGTGGTAGTTGGATCCAGTCTTCCCCTTCATAAACCTTCAGACAGTTCTCACCCTTCCTCCTCCACCATTTACAGCCATACAGAGCTGGGATATTTTAGTAGGCTGCTCGATCTCCTTTGGTCTGGTCAGAGCAAGAGTTGATTGTTCATTTTTGCTTTCCTGGTTGCTGCCAGCAGTGGAGCTGCACGGGTGACTCTCATGGCAAACATCTGAGGTGAAAAACCAAACACAGCCCAGAGAGATGAGGATGGCCTGTGGAAAGCCGTTGTGCTGCTGCTAATACTTTCTTCCTGACTTGATAAATGGGAGATTTCATTCTCTAGAGTGATATATCTAGTGCTAGAGTTATTTTCTTTTAAACTCAAGCAAAATGACCTGTGCCTTGGTGCTGTAAGGTTATTTAGCAGAACAAATTGAATCTAAGGAGACATGCTTTTGAAGAGCTGGGAAAGGGTGGCAGACCGGGAGCATCACCTGGAGTTGGTGTAGCAAGATCTTACATGGCATCTTCATTAGAGCCCCTGCAGTATTAATTACTCAGAAAACTAATTTGTGGGCAATGATAGTCTGATAAGGAAGCATGCTGAACTGAAATATAAATTATACCACTTGCAGAGAAAATAGCTTTTGTATGTTGCTGCCCACATGAGCAGAACTGCTGACGAGAAACCCAAGAGATTAGAAAGGTCATTGGGCAGGAGTGTGCTGATTACCTGCCATAAAGCACTCGGTGCAGCTGAGCAGACCATCACCCACTGTAACTTGGCTTGACTAATGATTATAGGTTTCGGCTTTAATTCTGCTGCCTGCTCTGCCTGCAGATGGACACCTGCACTGACTGCAGCCAGATGAGAGGAGGAACCTGTGCTCAGGAGGGACTTTGTTTTCTGGAATGCCTCATCAATTCTTCCTTTCTATTTTGGTAGAAATGTCTCTAAGCATCTCTAAGCTTTATCAAGTGAGTGTGATAGTTCAAGACTGTGGTTAACCAAGGCTACTGAAAAGAGCATTACTGTTTCCAAAATCTAAGTAACATTAAAGTTTCCATAAATACCATATAGCATTTTCACACAGCTTAGAAATTGTAGCTGAATTATGGAAAGTGAAATTGTAACACAGGCTTACGTAGGTCATTAGCTATCAGGGTTGCCAGACTTCCCTCGTCTGGAAGAGATAGTATCTTGGCTTGGATCATAGTTATTGTCTCTCTGGGCAGAAAGACCTTAGGAGGTTAGGTTGGCTGAAGCTGCAAGGAACTTTCCATTTCTCATTAGGAGCTAGTGGATGAAAAGTGTAAGCAGCAGAATAAAGGGTTGCAGGATGGTGCCTACCCTGAGCCACAGGTTGCAGAGTGGTAAGTAGAGCTGAGGAAAGGACAGTGATGGCTGCTCAGGAGAGAGATGGGGAGACTGGGTGAATGGAGGTGGTCGGCTGTTTAACAGAAATTGAGTCAAAGTCAAGAGTGACCCACAATCAGGAGGGATGTTTGGAGCACAGCTGCGAGTTGCAGGAGTCAAGGACACAAGTCCATGATATCCTGCCTAGAAGGTCAGTGCTCAAATCTGGAGAAACATCAAATGTGGGTCAGTGAGCTGGGACTCAAGTGTGAATCCCAGCCTGACATATCGAGATAAAGATTTTGTTTTTAAAAGTAATGCAACAACCCAAATAACCTTTCTACTTTGCTTTTGTAAATCAAGGTACTTTCTGGGGGTATAAATATGAGCCAGAGTCTGAGCAGGCAGTGGAAAGGCTATAGCTTCATTGGTTCAAGTGGTGTACTGGTATTCACAGATGAAAAACATGTTTTTTACAGCACAGGTGTAATTCACATCCCATCTGACTTGTAATGAATCCTGATTATCCTAATACTAGTTACAGCACTTACGTCAGGCTGAGTTCAACAGAATTGCCTGCGTGTCTGCTGCTAGGTATGTGCTGAAGTATTTTGTGAGTCAGGGCCTTTATATCTTTCCATATTTTTAAGTGAAGAATCTCATTTTAGCTAAGTGTCTTACCATTACCTTCCACTTCTACCTTTGTATATATGAAGGATGTAAGTTTAATGTCTCCGTAAAACGGATACCACCTACAGTCAAATTCAATTGCAGTGAAAACACAGCACTGCTCAGGCTTACAGCAAAATAAACTTTTCTACTTTTTGAGGGCTGCTAAGAGCACTTTACAACAGGGTGAGATAAGGCCTTGTGTGCAGCCTTTTATCCCAAGTGGTGGAAGAGGATTAATCCACCCATTTTGCATCAATTCTGACTGGAAGGACACACAGGGATCTAGAGAGGCTTTGCTGCTGGAGGATATGGTGGAGGCAGGTACCAAAGCTTGTGTCTAGAGTCTGCATCAGCTACTATGGTTTCATCTGAAAATTTTCTCCTTGTCAAGGACAGATTCTTTAAATTTATGCTCTGTACAGTCAATGTTTTTCTGTGCAGGTGCTAATGCTGGTGTTAGGCTTGGAGATTTCCTTCGTTGCTCAGCAATAGATGCTCTGCCATATATTTCTGACGCAACCATTAAATTAACAGCTTCCTTTAAGTGCGCTGGAGGTTAACAGGATGTCAATACATAAAATAAATTTTCTTAATGTCAGCGTAGAGCCTTTCTTATCCCTATGAGTCACAGTGCCAAAAACAGAAAGGTGTTTCTGCTCACAGGGGATCCCATCCCCAAACTGGTATAACTGGTCCACACCCTTCCACTGATTCCTGTGGCTTTGGGGTCAGCCCTTGAGCATGGAACAGCTTTACCCTCCTGGTCAAATCATATTTGGAAAAGTTCTGTGTAGAGCTAATTCAATGTGGTTTTTTTCCTGGTGTTTATAGTTATTGAGCAGATTAATACTGGTAAATATTAAATAGGGTCATCTGGAAAGGGATAAGCACTCTAGCTTTTGCCAGCAAACCACTTAAGCACATGCTTAGAGATAAGCAAACATATTAAGGTAAATGGAATTGCTCATAGGCTTGGTGTTCACCGTATGTTTAGAGTTTCTGGATTTGGAGAAACTCATTGCTCAAAATCATCATCTTATATCCTTAATGAACAAAAATTAGATTTTAGTATGAGAATTAATTTTCATTAAACAAAAAAATTAAAAGCTACTAAAAGGTTGAAAAGTCAGGATGAAAAAGGAAATGATCTAATGAGAATGCCATATAATGGAAAGAAAATAATTTCAAGAAACATTTCAAAATTTCTTTCCCATTTCCCAACCTGCTCTGAAACATCTTCAGGTCCCCAGATTGCTTGACAAGGTCAGCTCAGCGCCTTGAGGAGGAGATTGCCGTGTGTGATGCCTCTGGTATCGCTGTTGAGTGCCATGCTTGGGTCTGGCTGGCCCAGGGCAGGACCACACTGGACAAAGAGGTAGGATGGGCTCTCCCCTTGTCTGGAATAAAGTAAAAATAAGGTTGAAACTTCTCCATGCAAATCCTTAGAGCAATTACCTGCATGTAGTGAGCACTTAACTGTATGTGCACTTCAGATTCTTGGTTGGAGCTTAAAATATCCAATTATAGAATTACAGACCTGCTTGGGATGTTGTTACAAGACAACATTTGGAGAGAAAACAATTCACATTAAAGCATATCTGACCTTCTCCTGCCAGGAATACTGCAGGAGTGTGCAAAACTGATATGAAGAGAGCTTCTGGTTTAGCATATATGCCTTTGCCCAAGAGGAAGAAAAATAAAACTGTAAGAAACACGCTGAATTCTGCTTCTCCCTTGAAGCACCATTGAAAATTTGCTACTGTGCTGAAGTGTATCAGCATGAAAACAGAGGGAAGGTTTTTCTGGAGAAGTCCAGCACAAACTGCGAATCCCCACTGCTTCTCAGTGGGAACCTATATAATCCTGGCCCTTCGTTTGGCAAACGTTTAACTTTTTCATAGGGTGGAGTGTCCCCAGCTGGGGGGGACAGGAGGTGCAAGCTGCCATTTCCCTGTCAAGCAAAATTGGTGTAAAGAGAGGGGAAAATAAATTATTATCAGATCTTATTTATCTCTATTGGGGAGGCACTCTTGGTCAGGAAGTGTAGCAATAGGGCAAGGGGTAACGGTTTCAAGCTGAAAGAGGGTAGATTTAGACTAGATACTAGGAAGAAATTTTTACTGTGAGGGTGGTGAGGCACTCGCCCAGGTTGCCCAGAGAAGCTGGGGATGCCCCATCCCTGGAGGGGTTCAAGGCCAGGCTGGATGAGGCTTTGAGAAACCTGGGCTAGTGGGAGGTGTCCCTGCCTATGGCAGGGAGGTTGGAACTCGACGATCTTTAAGGTCCCTTCCCACCCAAATCATTCCATGATCTTGGATGGGAATTCTTTTTATCACTAAAAATGGATGAGCTGTGCTTTTGAGAGGAAGGCAGAGGAGGGAAGGGAAGTTGGGGAGGGGCTGACCCTGTGGTGGGTTGAGAAGTGCTCCTGTTACTAGCCATCTGCAGCATCAGGCTTTAAACCAACTGATTAAAAGCTCAGTTTGCACTGTGCCTGGTGAAGGAGTGCCTCCTGTTTGCCTGCCCACGGGGATGGAGGAGAGAGCCTGCCCTGTTCCCACGTGCAAATGAGGGTTTCTATGGCTAGAGCTGAAACATTTGGCAAGTGAGTGCATGAAATTTAAGGTTACCTGTAGGCAGATATTGCTCACCCTGTGGGCGTTTTATATGGCCACTTAATTGCATGTTGCTCAGTACTAAATGAGTACAACTTACATGAATAACCACAGCAACACAAATGCTGCTGCCTCTCAGATAAAGGACCTTATTTGAGAAACAAATGCTTAACTAATAGTACCATAGGCCTTGTGTACTTTTTAAAGTCTATTTTACTTGATAAAAAGGAAAAAAATGGTGTAGTTCTTAAAAAATAAACCCAAAAGCATTTTAAGGACTTCTTTTTTTCCTCTTTTCTATTATTTTCCCAGGTTGCAAAAAAAACCATCCAATAATGAAATGAAAACAAGCTGAATAGTTACATTCAGTGGAGGAGGGAAGAGGTAGTTGCAGACAGCTGGAGCATGTCTGGGCCAGTGTCTCAGTTCTTTTCTTTCTGCTATTTTAGTGCCACTCCAAGAATGCAGACAATGCTGGCTACAACTGTTTCATATTTGATTTCCACACTTAAATCTGCACTCGTTAAATGAAAACCCCATTGTCAGGTTGGCACACATCCACGCTGCTTCCTCGGGTCCCGCTTCAGAGCTCGCTGTCTGTGCTTGGGCGTCCTGCTTGTATCCCTTCAAGAGCATCTTGCTGCTTTTGTGCTGCTTGCAGCATTGCAACAAAAGCTTTTGGACTTTTCTTGCAATCACATCCATGGATAACCCCCATAAATCTTGGTCTGAAGGCAGACAGAAGTGCTGCAGGGAAGGCATGGGGTTTTGGAACAGTCTGGAGAGTAGTGGATCA
Organism: Pterocles gutturalis; assembly: GCF_000699245.1. NCBI lineage: Eukaryota > Metazoa > Chordata > Aves > Pterocliformes > Pteroclidae > Pterocles > Pterocles gutturalis. Next base: position 44,635 of record NW_010132062.1, read on the forward strand.
ATTGGGCACTGGGCTGGTGCCGGTCTCTGGGCAAGGTACCGCCTGTGCCTCCAGGGGAGAAAATGCCTGGGCAAGCAGGGCCTGATTCTGCAAAGGGCTGGTGCCCTGCCCTGCTTGAGGGGAGGATGCTTCTGGGGATGCTGTTGGTCTCGGTGGGCCCTTTGCAGGCTTTGCTGGGCTGGGAACAGCGGGTAAAGGGCTTTGCTGAAGGGGGGCAGGAGAAATGTGGTGTGTTGTAAGCAAATAGTGACTGTGAATAACAAAGGATCATTTCATACCCTCTGCAAAACACCAGGGAGGGCATGAAAATTATGAGTCTTTTATTAATAAAGCTTAGGGGATTGCAAAATCCGACAGCTGCCCGGTCCTTTAGACTGGAGACCCTCTTGGTCTTTCTTCCCCCCACCATAAGCTGGTTCTGTGGTCTGATACCTGCTTGTACATCCCTTGTGCAGAGTGACTTGTCATTCAGTAAATGCCAGTACTGACAATAACACCAAAGCAGGCAAAGTTCTGCCCAAAGTAGCTCACAAGTGGGAGAGGGGATAGGATGGGGTTGTGGTACCACGGGAGGACTGCTGGAGCGGGAGGACCCACTGGGCATGTTTTGTTTCTTCAGATACCCTGGAGGACACCACTGCTGTGCTGTTGCCATGGAAACACCATTATTTTGGGGGATTCAAGACTGGTTCCAAACAAAGGTTAAAGGGAAGAAAAAAAAACCAAAAAACCCAGGGATTGGATGCACAGGTGAGATTTTCCTCAGCACAGTAAAATTAGTGAATGTCTGAACCAGCATGAGCCCTCCAAGGCGTGTGGGCTGGAGGTGTGTTGGGGCTGGAAATCGATGCCGTGCATCATGCAGGAGCCGGTTGGGAGCGTGGTGCTTGGGCTCCACTCTGGGTCACCCAAAGGCCTGTTCCTCTTGCTGCCCTCACCTCCCATCCTCCCACACTGTCGAGGTGCTGCTGCCGAAGGCTCTACCCAGAGGAGAGACGATGCATGCTGGCTGGTGGCTATTTTTTGCACCTCTTCTGCTGCTCAGGTAACAAATCTGTCCGCACAGGGTTTAGTGACTCTGTGCACTAATGGCAGCACAGCGTTCACAGTCGTAAGGAAGAACAGGAAGGCAAATCTTCAGGTTCTGCTTTTGTAATGCCAAAAGCAAATTGTACGTTTTCCATAAAATTTTGCCCAGCCTTTAAATTCAGAGGCCCGGGCTAGGAGTGCTAAAGGAGTGTCCCTTTAGTTGAAAAGGCACTGGGATGTAATGGGTATGAAGGGCCAAATTACTGGTTCATAAAGTGATTTAAGGGAATGATGCACATGGCTGCAGGGGCACTATTGATGGTGATGTGAGTGCATTCAGGGTCTGTCTGTCCTTGCACAGCTGTGCCACCCTCCTGGCTGCTGTTAATGGCATTACAGGTGGCAATCCACCTGCCCTGCCCAATGCTTATGTTTGAATGTCCAAACTGGAGCAGCCTCACAAAAGTCATCACAAAAACCAAAGATGCACAGAACATGGCCAAACTCGAGCACAGGTCCAGTATTTGCAGGGGCAAGTGGTACCACTTGTAATGCAGTGGATCTCTGGAGAGGTTTGGGAAGTCGGTGCAGGGACAGGGGAGCAGGACTGCGTAACCCAGGTCCCAGCAATCCCAGCAAGCGAGTGATAGCAGTATGGGCCAAGGAGAAGAGAGGCAACAGCAGCAGCAAATTGCACTGAGGCACCCGTGATGCTCAGTATGCCAAAGGCAAAACTAGCCTCCCACTGAAATGGAGACAAAAGCATTTTATCACTTTTCTGACCTGCTGAGAGAATTTTTTTAAAAAAACTTTTAAACTAAAAGAGCTCAGTATTTTTGTATTTCTCCAACTTAGAGAAAAAAAAAAAAAAGCCCTGTTTTTTATATTCAATCTCCTTTATTCTGTGTCCAAAAAGGAATGTGATGGTAAGGAAAATTAGTAGCTTGAATGTCATGAAGTTATTAAAAAAAATGTGGATTTTTTTTTTTACAGGGAAGACAAAGTCACTGAAACCATATTTTACTAAAAATAATAGAATAAATTGGAACAGGTATACTTATGCAGTTTGTCATATAGCACATAAGTACAGTTGGTGGCCTTTAAAATTGAAACTGCATACTTGAATGCTAACAAAGTTCCTCATTATGAAACAGAAAATGTGATAGGAACTGGCAGGACTACTGTGCTGGTGGGATATTTAATGTGCACCCTCTGTTAGCCCTGCACAGCACATTTGATCCACGATATTAGCAAGAAAAGTGCTTTTCTCTTTGAATGCATCATCCAGATTAGCTCTGCTGCTCCCTTGCCACCTCCTGCGTGTGACACCACGTAGCATCCTGGTCAGACTTGTCACTCTGACTGATGGCACCTTGCACTGTATTACCCCCTACCGCTGCCCTTAGCTCCATGGAGCAGGATTTCAGGGTGGTTGAGCTCAGCTCTGGGGTAAGTGGGTGAGAAGATTTGCTGCTCGAGTTGGCACGAGCTGTGGGTGCTCAGGCCCCAGAACCCACTCCCCAGCTCTCGCCCTTCCTTGTCTGGGTGCATCCCTGCCCTGGGGGGGTTTGCTATGGAGCCAGCTCCATCCTTTGTGCCAGCTGAGATGCTTTTCCGTGCTGAAGGGAAGCCTTGGAAGAACTTTTAGGAATAATTTAAATTTCCTTTGATCCAACAACTCTGCAGGTAAAGAACTAATGCTATTAGAGCAAGCAGGAACCAGTTCCTGCATGTGAGAGTCCTGGGGAGGTGAATGGGCTCTTCTCTGCCAGGCTGGAATGAGTGCTCTGGGATTGTTCTGGGTCCAGGGCACAGAGTGGCCGTAAAAGGGGTTAGACCAAGGAGCAAGGCCCTGCCGGTGTGCATTCATGGCCAGCCAGGAGAGTCCCAGAGGAAATGTCCAAATTCACCTTTTGCAGACTTGGGCATAACATCACATCCTTCTTGTGCAGGGCATGGCCACGCACAGGTGATGGTTACTGTCTGTTGCCAAAAGGCTAACGAAAAGTGTTCCGCACATCTCCTGCATTTGTTACTCTCATGGTCCTGTGCCACCTTGGGGGACTTGGAGGGACAAAGCCGTGCCCAGTGGGGGACACTGGCCAAGCCACTACGTTGGCACTGACCACCACTGCCGTGACTTTGATCAGGGCTCTCCTGCTGACAAACAGGGAGCAGGGAAGAAACGTAGGACATTGTGAATGGGAGTGCCTGAAGGGAACCACAGGCAGCACAGAAAGGAAGGGTATTAAGGTTATTTTAATGTCTGCTTCATGCGGCTTTTGTCACTCTGGGCAAGGAATGAGTTTGGGTTTAGTTGTTCATCCAAAGTGCTGTCAAAGGCCCAGCAGACACTTGTGTTATCCACCAGGTCCCCATCAGGGCAGGGGATGTTTCGTCACTGCCCTTATTTCAGAACCAGTTTTGACTGGGAGAGTATCTGTGGTGATGATGGGGAGCTGACATACACAGACACATTTTCATTCATTTAAATACACCAGCAGCGATTCTGGCTTGTGGTGAGTAATCTTTTTTCCAGTGTAAGCATCTTGGACCCACATGTCTCTTTGCTCCTAACTTCAGGCTGGTGAATGGAAAGAAGAAAACTGAAGATGTGCTAAAGGCAAGAGTCCATGTCTGAGGACGCAGAAAACAGCACGATCTGGGCTGGGATTTCTGGTACGATGTAGGAGACTATCAACGCAGATCCAGAACCTTGAGCAATATTGTCCTGTGGTTCGATTTCCATTCTGGCACACTAAATGCAGCAAGGCCCAGGTTTTTCATGGCACTTTCCATTTTGGATTTGGGGAATTTGAAAAATACTTGTCTTGAGGCTGAGCCTGGAGTTACAATCTTGGCATATCCATACCATAAAATTCCCGTGGATAAAAGCAGAAACATCTGGATCCATGAGTGGATGTTGGCTAAATCCACCAGAAAAAAAAAAAAAAAGTCTTCAAGGGATCCTAGAGGGTTCTAGCCAGAATAAATAATACAACAAAATAAGAGTGCTATTAAGAGTAATTGTAATACTGAAGCTGAATTATAAGACGAGGGCCAAGCCCTTTTCACAATCTGCTTTTCCAGCTAAGAGCCCTTCGGCCCTTCAATTTACACTTAAAGCACATGTGGCTGATGGAACAAAGAAAAATTTGAAGAAGGATGAAAGCAGTGCAGAGATTATTCAGCCTTGCTGGTTTAGCTCCAAGCACATTGTAGATGATCAGTTTCCAGTTTGTTTTAAATTCTCTGGCAAGAAATTTTACGGTCTCTCCCAAAGCTGGATGTGCTTGAAACTTTATTTTTTTTGAAGGCTCTGCCATTTTGTTTTATTTCTTAAGGCAAGACTCTGAAAGTGCTCTGAAGGAGACACCTGAGGGCTGGGACTGGCTGTGTCACCAAGGGGTCCCAGGGTCTGGGGAACAGTTGCTCCTTTTCTCCCTCACCCCAGGAGGCTGAGCCCTGCCTTGCTTAACCAGATGCTATACCCAAGTTCAGCAGAACTCAAAGTCAAGGCAAGTGGCCAAAATCACTGTGTCCCACAGACTTGCAGCCTTTTTGGCTGCACCTGGTTGTACCAGCACTGCTTGCCTGGTTTACAGCTGGTGAAAGGGGGAAGGTTTGTTTTGCTGGCCCTTTGCATCTCGTCTTGGTGTTTCCAGGGTTAAGAGCTGCTGACCAGCACATCCTCTGCCACCCAGCCCCTCCTGCATGGGTCTCCTCTACCTGCCTTTTCCCAGGTCTCCAAAGCTGTCTTTCCCTGCTGTGACAGTGTAAACTACCCGCTCCCCCCCAGCCAAGTGATTAAACAGTATTTTGCTGAAAATGCCCGTAACACACCATCCCTCCCCAACAGATGTGGTCAGCATTTCTCGTTCCCTGTACTTTGTCCGTGCAGATCTGCCTTACCGACCCTCACTGACCTTGCACGTCGCCCTTCCCAATTCCCGGAAAGCCTCGGGCATTTGCCCACTCTGTAACCTTCAGCCATTGCAGCCTGGGGTGAGTTGCTTCCTTGTGGAATAAAAACCCCCTATCAGTCCTTGTCCTGTCCTCCTTCCATGTTCCCCTTCTCTTCCCTGTTGTCCATCCCAGAGCTGACCAGCTGAACAGCTCTTAAGGGAGTGGGTCTGTTGGTACCACCCTAGTGGGTCCTTCTCCATGGAGAGACTTTGGGTTGTCCTCGACGGAGATGCTTCCTGTGATGTGTTGCCAATGCTTAATGCTCTCTGAAGACTGTCACTAGGCTCTGCACAGTGGGATACATGTTTGGGGTGAGGCTAGACTTCAGTATGACTGGAAATACCAGTGATACACGGTGATGATTGTGCTGCCTTATGTTCCATACAAGGAATAGTCCTGTTTATGCTGTAAGGAGTGGGAGTTTGGCCTCAAAATAGCCTTGACACATTTAGGAAACCTGTGAAAAGGATGCCCCAGTATTTCTTAGGACATTATTTTCAGCAGATCTGGTTAGTTAATTTGCTGCCAATATCTTTCATTTCTTCCACTGCATATTGCCCAGTGCCCACAGCCTGGCTCTGAACCAAAAACTCACAGGACCTAATGCAAAAAATTCAGAGCACCACTTTCTATTAGCATAGCGTCTCGACCATCAGGGTGAAACAAGGAAGTACATCTGCTCATAGATGTTACAAAATATTTGTTTTAGATTAGCTGTCATAACCACTGTCCACATTTGCAGTCGTATAGGTCCACCAGACTTGAAGCTGAAGGCAAGAGGAAGGTCTGCTGACACTGCAGGGCTCTCGGTTAGGAACAAATAGTTTGAGAAGCTGAAGAATGAGAGATGAAGCAGAGCTAAATTTAGAATCTCAGATAAGGAAATATCTGTATCTTTGGTGCTTTGTGGTTTTATGTTGCTCCATGCAAAGCACACCTTGGTTTTGCATGGCTGTTTGCAGATTGTACCAACTCAAAGAAGGCTTGTGGGGAAAAAAGGCTTTGATGTCTTCAGTAAACAAATAGCAGAGTTTAAAGATCTTCAGTTCTTGTTAGCATGCTGCAAACAGCTATGTTTGAAGAAAAATAAACATCCCAAGGTTGATGGAAGGGTAGGAAAGCCATAAAGTACTGTAGTCAGGTCCTTGGGATGAGGACATCAGAAATAGCCGTGCTATGAAAATTTTTCTCTCTCCTTTTGGACTAAAAAGAAAACAAACTGGTTCATTGTTTACCAGCTGTGTGGTGGGAATACATGGGTATAAAACCCCACAGCTAAATCATTGTCATCCAAATCACAAGAATACTATCTTGTGGAGATCCCTGGAGATCTTCCCCTTCAACCACTGGGGTGGGGGGAAGAAGACTCATCCTTCCTCCAACACCCTTTTCACTTGCTGCCCCAGGGCCACGAGCACCTCTTAACCCTCGCAGCTATAGGACCTTGTCCCAGAAAACTTCATTGGGTTTTACATTGTGCAACCAGCTGGTTTGCATGAGGAGGCAATCACGCTCCTGGTGAGGAGGATGAGGGTTTCACAGCCATGTGCCTACCTGAGCTTTTACTCAGTAAGGCTTGTTGTACTGGTCTCGCTGCATCATTTACAGCATCCCATCAGAAATGACCCAAAGAAAAGAGCTAAACAATGATCTCAATTACACCAGCATAACCCTGGGGATGTTCATTTACATTTATATCCTTTTAACAATCCACATTAGATTCAGAAGGAGGAGGTTTGGGTTTTCTCTGTAAAGGGAAATTAAAAATCATAAAGTCATTATAGTAATCAATACATCAATATTTACTGCAAATTTAAATCTTATCAAGAGCGTCCAAGGAGCCTCTTGCTTTAGTTCACAAAATCACAGAATCACAGAATGTT
>NW_010132063.1:0-227 GCF_000699245.1 Pterocles gutturalis
CAGCATCCCCAGTGCCCCCAGGGAGACCAGTGCTCCCAGTGACCCTAGTGTCCGCAGCAGACCCCAGTGCCCCCAGTGGGTCCAGTGACCACAGTGAGACCAGTGTCCCCAGCAGACCCAGTCCCCCCTGTGGGACCAGTGTCCCCAGTGGGACCGGTGTCCCCAGCAGTGGCAGCAAGCCCAGTGCCACCAGCCCTGCGCAGGACACGTGTCACCGTCCCCTCAGC
>NW_010132063.1:355-2319 GCF_000699245.1 Pterocles gutturalis
CCCGCCCCCCCGGGCGCGGGGACCAGGGCCCGCCAGCATCGGGGACATGGGGCTGCCGCAGAGCAAGAGGGTGAGTGGTGGCAGCTGGCAGGGACACCTGGGGGACAGGGACACGCCCAGGGGACAGGGACACCCCCTTGCCCAGGGCTGGGCCCCCCATCTCCTGTGTGGAGGGTGGGAGGGGACAACAGGGCCCCCCCAAAGACATGTCCTCAGGGAAATGTCTGGCTGTCCCCACACCACCTCCAGCATTCAGCCTGGGGACCCTTTGCCATCACTAGGTTCCAGAGTCAACGCAGAGAACATCTGCTCTGCACCCACCCGTCACTGCCAGCCCCGAGCTCCCAAGGGGAGGGACACCAGGGGGTGACTCTGTCCCCAGGGGTGTCAGCCATGGAGGGACAGAGGACGTCCAGCCCCACAGAACCCATAGCTGGCCCCCCTCCTGTGCTGGGGGGGGGGAACAGGGGTGACAAGCAGGGACCTGGCAATGTCCCCTGCTGTGTCCCCAGCCTGGGGAGGACCCGGAGCTGGGGACACACCGAGTGTCCCTCTCTGACCTCGCTCTCTGCCTTCGCCAGGGTGACGACAAAGCCCCGAGGAGCCACGCGGTGTCTGGTGGGTGCTGCCGGTGCTGGGGACAGGGTGTGGCTGGGGACCCAGGGGGCTGGGGACCCTCTGGGTGATCAGGACCTAGGGTTGATGGGGACACCAGGGACAATGGGGACCTGGGGGTGATGGACACCCAACAGATGGTGGGGACCCCAGGGATAATGGGGACCTCAAGTGACAATGGGGACCCCAAGGGGTGCTGGGGACCCCAAGGGGTGATGGGGAGGACATGGTGGCCATAGGGTGGCTTTAGGGACAGGGACACTTGGACACAGGGATCCTGTAGGGTGCCAGCTGCTGGGGGACACTGTGTGAGGACCCCAGGCTGTGACACCCCAAGACCCCCAGGCTGGAGCACACGGGGGCTGGTGGCCAGGATCTCACCCTGTGTTGGCAGGGGGCTGGGCAGAGTCACCCCACCCCCTGGTGACCCTGTTCCTGGTTGTCCCATCCGTCGAGGTGACCCCATACCCCAATGACCGCATCCCATGTTGACCCCATCCCCTGGTGACTCCGTCCCCCTCTGATTCCCACCACTCCTCCAGAGGGTGACAGGAGCGATGTCCTCTCCCCGGCCACAGCCACCGATGGCCACGGGGACCTCATCCAGCCCAGGAAGGTGCCAAACCCAGTGCGGGAGTCCCGGAGCCACAGGGAGTTGCACCGGGAGCTGCTCTTCAGCCACAGCAGGTGAGCAGGGCTGGGACCTGGGGCGTGGGGAGGGGATGGTCCCCAGTGGGGTGGCCAGGTTGGGGTGGCCCTGTTGAAGTCCCTCTGTCTGTCCCCACAGGGGAATCCTGCCCCGGCACAGGGCTGAGCTCCCGCGGGTGCTGGAGTGCCGGCGGCTGAGGCAGCTGAGGGAGGAGCTGCGGGGACCCCCCTCTGACCTGGAGCAGCAGCTGAGGAGACGCCACCAGAGTCTCGAGGAGGTTTGTGTTGTCCCTCATCCATCCATCATCCATCCATCCACCCATCCATCTGTCCATCCAACCATCCATCCATCCATCCATCCAACCATCCTTCCATCCATCCATCTGTCCATCCAACCATCCATCTGTCCAACCATCCATCCATCATCCCTCCATCCATCATCCCTCCATCCATCCATCTGTCCATCCAACCACCCATCTGTCCATCCAACCATCCATCTGTCCATCCATCCATCCCTCCATCCCTCCATCCCATCATCCATCCATGTGTCCATCCACCTACCCCAGCCCCCTCCAGCCCCCATCCACTCCTCCTTGCCCCCCAGATTTGGGGGGTGTCTGAGGGAAGCCACACCGTGGGGACAGCTGGGTGACGGCCGGGCCATTGGCACAGTTGGGTTGAGGAACGGCCGGAGGAGGGCG
>NW_010132063.1:2344-2682 GCF_000699245.1 Pterocles gutturalis
GGGGGAAGAAGGGTTGGTCAAGGGTGGCCAGGTCATGGGGACACCCAGGTCAGGAGATGGCCAGGTCATGGGGACAGTGGGTGGATGGGACACGCAGGACCAGAGATGGCCAGGTCATGGGGACAGCCAGGTCAGGAGATGGCCAGGTCATGGGGACAGTGGGTGGATGGGACACCCAGGTCAGGAGATGGCCAGGTCATGGAGACAGCGGATGGATGGGACACGCAGGACCGGAGATGGCCAGGTCATGGGGACAGCAGATGGACGGGACACCATCCAGGTCAGGTCATGGGAACAGCCGAGGGGACCCAGCCTGGGCCCCATGGTCACCCCTCCTG
>NW_010132064.1:0-480 GCF_000699245.1 Pterocles gutturalis
ACACCCACAGTTGACAAGATGATGCTTTCCGAAGTCCATTCCAGAAGCTGTTGATTTTTTTACTCCTACCCGAGAGAGTTTTTCTGACACTATACTCTGAGGATTTTCACCCTCAAACGCTTCCATACACCCTCAGGACAAACTCAGTATCCTGCAATACTTTTTAATGGTACTAGACTGTGGAATGAAAGAGCTATTTTGCACTCTTTGTACTCAAAAGGATACTCATAAAACAAGGGTCACAGAACCACAGAAACAGCATTTGGGATGCTGCAAAGACCAAGGCCAAACATTCCTTAGTGTGTGTGGCTCTGGACTGCGTTAGATGGTCATAGTCTTGACTGCTGTGGACACAATTAACTCATTTCGAAGGTAGCTGAGAGGGGACAATATCCCTGATAGAGACTATGAGAACAATATAAATATAACACAACGAGAAATTGGCCTTGGTCTGATCTCCTTAGTAAATAAAGTTGACAT
>NW_010132065.1:0-986 GCF_000699245.1 Pterocles gutturalis
ATATATATATATATATTCTTTTTTTTTTCCCCCGAAATGCTTCACCTTTGCTTGGCTTGACTAGTTAGCCCATTGGTGAATACGTCTAAGAAAACTTACCCAGTCCTGATCATTGAGTTTTCCCAGCAGCCAGACCATGAAGTTGAAGGAAACCTCTGCCTATCCCTGACACAAACTGGTGGCACGAATCCAGCAGCAGCAGGACTTTCCAAACAAAGTAAATGACCTCCAAGCTGCAAAAGATTGACCCAAAATTACTTGGTTAACCTTTTCCTATGAAAAACCCCATCAACAGCTGACTGCAAGGAAAACAACCTTCAGCGATTTGGCCAAGTGATGGGGAAGATGTTTGATGCTTGTAGGGCCCCCAGTTATTCTGCACCCCAGAGCTGGAGGTGTTTTTTCGTTTTTTTTTTTCTGATCTGTTCCTGGGGGCCACCTTCCACGCTGTGCAAAGGGGGGACACTAATACCACAAGTCATTCCAGCCATCTGGGACTCATTTTTTTGCACGGGATACAGCTGCAGCACAAGGGTTTCTGCCTCTTGCAGGGTGAGGGGCTGGCCCCTTTCCCATCCAGCTGCTCTCTATGAGGAAAAGGGGGAAGAAGAAAAGGTCAGAAGAGAGGAGGTACAGAATGCAGTTTGACGTCCATGGGCATCCTCCTCCAGGTGTCTGGGCTTTCACACAGCAAATGTGGGCTTCCAGCCACCTGGCATCCGTCCTCCTCCTCCTCCAGGGTTTATTTGGAATTGCTTTTTCACAGCCACTCCATTCAATCCCACGAGTTGTGTCCCACCAAGTGTCAGGCTGGGTCTCTGGAGGAACAACACACCCCACAAGGTGAACTCTTTACAACCCTCCTCGCTCCCATAGATACCCACAGAATCACAGACTGGTTTGGGTTGGAAGGGACTTGTGATGGGATGGAAGACCATCCAGTGCCACCCCCTGCCATGGGCAGGGCCACCTCCCACCCGCCCAGG
>NW_010132065.1:1041-19296 GCF_000699245.1 Pterocles gutturalis
TTCTCTGGGCAACCTGGGCCACTGCCTCACCACCCTCACTGTGAAAACATTTCTTCCCAACATCTCATCTCCATCTCCCCTCTTTCAGCATAAAACCGTTCCCCCTCATCCTATCCCTCCAGCCCCTGATCAAGGGTCCCTCCCCATCTCCATTCCCCGATGTAACACCCCCTTCCTTTGGCTGTTGCTCTGCGATGGGTCAGCAGAAGTCCCTGACACGGGAGGCGCTGGCTGTCTCAGTTTCCAAGCTACAAAAAAATCTGAGTAGAATAAATACAACACAACAGCTGTGCTCGAGAAGAGAAAGCCCATCCCATCCTTTTGGGAACGAGGACAGCACACTCTCTGCTGCCTTCCCATCCCAAAATAATGGGTCAGCCCCACTCCTCCAGGTAAAGCTTTCCAGTGGTCCCCAAAAGCAGCCTCACCGAAAGATGTCCATGATTGTCCAAGAAACCCAAGATCCTGCTCCTCATCCCGCAATAACAAGTTGTAATTTTATGCCTGTTGAGACGCTGACATTCCGACATAAATTATACAGCTCATTGCCTTCCCGGCGATCCCGGCAGCAAACACAAAGAATCCGGCGACTTTTGCAAATCTGTGCGAAAGCATTGGGAGACCTCATGCTGCCCAGAGGGATGGGTAACACAGCTTGACCCAGAGCTGACCCACATTTCAAACAAAAATCAGATCACTTTTTATTGCTTGATTGCAGGGTTTTTTCCCTCTATCTCCATCCTTTCTAGGTTGTTTTGCAGCTGTTTCATGAAGCTTTAAGATGTTTATAGCAAACTGGATAAAGGAGACACAAAGTGCAAACATTCCAAATTTTTTTCTTCTGACCCGACTTGTAAAAAGATTGAAAAATGAGAAAAAGGACCGATAAAATAAGACATTCCAGGCCATGCTGTTCCACTTCTGCCAGCCAGCTGTCCTAATTATTGCAAACAGGGAAACCAGCTCCAACACAGTACGAAATTACAGGAGACTTGGACCAAACCTTAAGGCAAATCTGGTTTATTTTTTTTTTTTTTCCTCCTTTCCATATCCCATTTTTGGCTGAAAACAAATGTATCCCACCAAATTATGAAGGGAAAGCCCACATCCAGCTTAGCTGGAGCTAAGCAAGGATACTGAAACCATCTTACTCCCATGCCATAAAATCTGCAGATGTTCATGAGAACATCCTTGCTCTGCAGATCTGTGAATCAGCCAAATCTTTTTTTTTTTTTTTTTTTTTTTTTTAAATCCATTAAAGAAACGTCCCTGGAAAAACTGGATTATATATTTTTCCAAGCATTGCAACGGAGGGAACTTCCAGTGATGGATCTCAAAATATCAGTTGGATAATAAAGGTTGAAATTTCTCTCTGCATTTCAGCATGATGGATCTGTCTGGTTTACGGATGACTAAGGTTATTCAGAAAGCTTCCTGCTCACTATACAAAGAGCTTATTAGCATTGACTTGATTGTTGAGGAACACGGATCCACGTGATGGTCATCACTAACCTGCACCGCTGTGAATAACCTCAGAGCACAAACGGAGGAAGGCTGGGAGCGAGAACCGCACGATTCTCCTTTCCACAACCAGGTGAGGCTGCAATCCTCAACACGCAAATAACTGAAAACACAAACACAGCAAAATCAACCGATGGCACAAGAAGATTAACAGCTTTACCTTTGGATTGCTCCATAAGTCAGGGACAGAGACAAACCCCAGATGCCTTGACCTTGGATGACTGCTGAGCACGCACACCAGAAGGGTGCATGGGCTTCTCTTCTGAGCAGTTTTCAGGGACAGAAAAAATAGTCGAAGGGCTCCTCTCACTTACTGGAGCTTTCTTCTGCTTGTTCTGCCCGGTCTAGTATGGTCTACACCCTCATCCCAGTATAATATGTTAGAAGGTGAAGGAAAATGAAAATTAAAAGGGAAAAAATCATTGAATAGTTTGGGTTGGAAGGGACCTTAAAGACCAGCGAGTTCCAACTGGTGGGCAGGGACACCTTCCAGTAGACCAGGTTGCTCAACGCCTCATCCAGTTGGGGTAGAACAGCCATTTCCAGAAAAGCAGCAGCATGTTTACACATTGTACACATATGCCTTAAACGATTGCTGTAAGCAAAGCTGCAAAACCAGGGACATGTTTGTTTTTCTGCAAGTTGTATCTGCAAAGCTTCCTCCTATCCGAGAAGGCTCCAGAGTCCTCATCTCAAGAGCTCCGACCTGCCTTTGCACAAGTTCAGGTTCACGTGCTGGGGCACTGCTCGGTTGGACACACACGCCAAACACAGCTAAGCACGTGCACGAGTCCTCCAGCTGCGTTCCCTTTGAAATCTGCTGGAGTTTTTCCTCCGACTCCAGCAGAGGTTTGGTGGGTTGTAACCTACGGAGGGATGCTGGTCCAGGAGGGTGGCAGAAACTGAAATGTCTAGGTGAGGACCGTGTTTTGCACTTCGCAAGACTGATTGCAAAAGGCATAAATTTTGAAAAGTTCAACTTCATACACATTTTTTTTTTCCTGTTTCTTCTTCCCACCGTCCTCAGTTACTCGCCGAAATTCCTGTCTGAAGTCCAAGCCACACGCTGCCTCCAAGCCAGCTCCAGCAACAACATCAAAGCGCTGACCTAGACTGATTCCGTGCTCCGGCCAACAGCTACTTAACAGGACACCATGAACTTTCTATCTAGTGCATCTTCCCAAAACTGAGCCAAAAGAAGCTCCGATTTTGGTTTTTTTTTGTTGGTTTTCTTTTTTTTCAATTTGATCCAAATATTTTCAATTAACTTTTACTGCTCTGTAATGGGATTTTAGTGTTCTCTGCATTTGTTTCCCCTTCCCAGCTGGAAGACCATGAGAAATATCTGGAGAAAACCCACCAGCTATGGGGGAGAAGCAATGAACCTGATTGTATACATTAAAAGCTTTCGAATGATCAAGGAAAAAAATGGGGGGGAAAAAAAAAAAAAAAAGGAAGAAAAGCTTCTAAGTTTCCTTTTCTTTTAGTCCTATTACAACTTACTAAATAGTAGGGGGGAGCGAGGACAAAATCAAATAGGCTTACGATATTTAAATAGATACTATCTCCTTAAGATATTAGCCACTAATACTGGAAATAACTGGGACAGCAGAACATACACAGAAAAATTTTCCACTCTTCCACTTACATTAAAATTGTATGTTAAAAAAAAAAAATATTTATGTTATTTCAAATTACATCCTCTACAGGCCACCAGAACCAAAGCCAAGCTCTGCTGTTCTTCATTACTTTCCAGAAACCATACAGAAGACAACGTCATTACCCAGGAGGTTATTCCCACCACCATCGCTGAGAGCATCCAAGGCCAACCTCCATTTCATAGAATCACAGAATGGTTTGGGTTGGAAGGGACCTTAGAGATCATCGAGTTCCCACCCCCTGCCATGGGCAGGGACACCTCCCACTAGCCCAGGTTGCTCAAAGCCTCATCCAACCTTACCTAAATTTGTGTCCCATTTGGGAACTGGAGTTGAAGGACCAGGTCCTCCCCCATCCAGGCTCCTTGCCATGCCCAGGGAGGATCCGTGGTGGTCATAGAATCATGAAGGTTGGAAAAGACCTCAAGGATCATCAAGTCTGACCGTCAACCCAACACCACCCAACCCACTAACCCATGTCCCGAAGCACCACATCTACATATTTATTCTGTCACACAACAGCAGAGCTTTGCTCTCTGCTCATTCCATCATTTGGACTTCTTTTTTTTCCAATCAGGATAAAGCCACCTGCAGCACCTGCTTTACACCAGCTCCAGACCTGGCCCAGAGAATTCATCCAGCTGTTCACTGTCAGGGTCTGATTTACACCTTGGGAGAGGGGCACAGGAGCAAGAATGTTTGTAAAGTAAGAACGATTCATTCCCCTTTTTAGTTCAGCATCCTTCAGAAGGCACGCTATGTCAGCCCCATTCAGCAGCCCTTTTATTTATTATTTTATTCCTGCATAATCTGTGCTCCGAACAAAGATGCACATTGTTCTGCTCCGTGGCTGACAAACAAAACGTGTTTTTGTTTTGTTTTTTTTTTTTTTAATTCCTGCCGTGTTGTTTTCTCCCAGTTTTGCTGAATCAGCTTGTAACTTCCATTAAAAAAACACAAAACCAAAATACTTTTTCTTTAAGAAAGAAGCAAATTCTGTTTTTCTAATCCCACTAAGTTACCTCCTTATGCAGCTTCAACAGCATTTTGTTGCTCTGACAAGCCAAGGGGCTGTTTGTGCCAGTTTACCCAGACTGGTCTGCCCAGAACATCCCATAGCTTTAATGGGACCGAGCTCAAGCAACAAAGCAAAGGGCTCAGTCCAGGCTTGGGCACATACTAATGTAGCTTTTTCATCCTGCTTTTGGGGGGAAAAAAAAAAATAATGGTTAACACGGAGCAGTTGGGGCCCAGTAGGTTGCAGATTTTAGGCGCTGTTAATTTAAATTTTGCTCCGAATGGATCCACCACCCCATAACAGAAAGGTCCAGGGAAGGTCACAAGAGAAAAAAAAATCTCAGTGCCTGTTGGACTGCAGATGGTCTCTGTACCCACTGCAATGAGAACTGGTCTGTTGCAAAATACACACCAAGCATCTCCCCTCCTGGCTGCTGGACTCCTGTTGACCATCCAGAGCCTCTGGAGACGACGCTGAAGCAATCCCAGATATGATATTTTGACTGGCTGGCTGACCACAATAAGGGTCTCTGGTCATGGCACAGAACAGCAAAGTAGATCCAAGGTTGGTCGTCAACAGCTTAAGGACAACCCTAAGGTCACAGACTAGCCCAGACATACCAAATCTCCTACAAACCCCTCGGAAAATTGCCAAAACCGGACTGTGAGATTGCTGGTCTCTGTTCCTACAGGATGCTTAAAGCCTCCCCAGGTATTCGGGTCTTGGGCCCAGAAATTCCTCAACAGCATTCCCATAATTCACCATTCTCGCCGCACTGACCAACCACAATTCCAGGTGAAATTGCCCCAGGGCTGGACGGGAGCTGCCTGTTGAGGCTTGGGAGGTGGGAAAGGATGTCACCGGCAACTCAGCCTGGTTGAAGGTGATTTTCAAGGATGAAATCTATTGAAACATTTATGGTGGCCCCATCTTGAGGTTGCGGTTTCTTTCTCTGAGCTGAAAGTCTGATGGCTTCAGACAATTTCACTGCAGGTCAACAGCAAACACAAGGTGATGCTGCGGGGCATACGAAGGCTACCAAGGGACGTCTTATGACATGCAAGCATGATCCCAGCTATCCATATGTCAATCCTGCACACAGCTGTAAATATAGGTTACAATCAGCAGAAACACATGGTCCCTCTCAACCTCACACGTGACATCAAGGACCAGCGTTGACCAAGGGTGAAAAAAGGACACACTTATTTTGACATCTTCTTCCATGGCAGGAGAATGTTATCAGAGCTCCTGCCTAATGGAAGTCTGCAGAAGAAATAGTCCCTGATGTTGGGTCACCAAGCAGTAGCTTGGAATTCCCAGTTTCTGGGTGCAGTCTGGTCCCCAGCACGTTACCAGCACCCTCGATGGAATACACCAGAATGACAACATTACTGCTGAGGCCCCTTGTTTTTCCTGTAAAGTCCTTTGTGCTCATCATCTGCTGTTATCGTGTCCCTTATTCTGCAGAACACTCAGAAATCAAGTCTAAGATGGTAGTACTCCCTGCAAAAAAAACCCCTTTCCTACAGCAGAGAAGACCATAAAACCTAAACTGGAGGTGCCAAACCAGTTCTCCAGCATATCTGCAAGTTCTCCTGCCAGAACCGGGTGTTTTATGGACTTTGTAGTTGATACTTTCACTTATCAAGAGACAAGAAACACAGGTTTTGCACTGGAGTTTCTACATTCGCAGGAATTTCGGTCTTGGAGCACCCCAGATTCCTAGATCTGTAGATAAATCTTCTTCTCAAGTCTACGCTCACCTGCACCCTTCCTTGGCCTTTTTCTTGTACCTCCTGGAAAAACTGGCCCAAGCAGAGCGAGAGGACACTGGAGCAGATCTCAAACTGCCTTTGGTGTGAAAAAACAGTGAGTTCAGGTTATTAAAAAGATGCTTTTATTTTCAAGAGGAACACGAGGTGGGGAGTGCCCCCTACCACGTCTTTGGCATCCTCCCACCATGAAGGGGTCCTGCCCTGGGCTGGGGTTCTCTGCATATGGGACAGAGCATAAAAAAAACAAGGGAGCTCCCCAGACAACCAACAACTGCTGCAAGAAGCACATATTCTCACTTGTTTGCCTTTAGACCTCACTGACAAGAAGGGAAACCAAGTTAGAAGAATAAAAAGGAACAGGAGCGCGCTATAGTTTTGGAACATATGGGGTATGGTGGAAGGGGAAAAAGTGCATGCATGAACCTTGTCTAAATTATCAGCCTCCTGGGGAGTATGGTTTGTGGAGCTGAAATATCCATCTAGCTATTGATATACATAATAATAATAATAATAATAATAATAATAAAAACCAGTAACCCATGATAAGTCATCTGCAGTTTCTATATTGATGTCTTTATCCCTTTTTCCTTAAAGAAAAAAAAAATCACAGTGAGCTCATAACAGACAAATTTGAGGTCCAACTTAAATGCCCAAGATGAGGATGCAATAGCTGACTTTTTGGAATTTAATCCTCCATCTCACCCAAATTACAGCCCACTTAATATCTTCGTTGTGGGTACTGGGAACAGCATTGAAAGCTTTATCAACTTCCACATAGTACAAAGAGATCTTTCCAAAGTCAGCATCTTACATCAGGATATTGCCTTGATCCACCAAACCCATAATCTCCCTAAAGGAATGAAAAGGGTTGTTTGAGACAAAAATCTGCCGAGGAGCCCAGCATTCATAGGTCTGCACTGGCAAAAAAAAAAAAAACGGGAGCAAAACTACTGGTTTTCCATTTTTAAAACAGGAAAAGAGCAAACAAGGAATTGGCTAGTAAAATCATCACTGCTAGGCTGTAAAAAAAGAGAAGAAATCTTGAAGAAATTGTGTCAGACATGGTAACATCTGAACCCTATTTGCTACCAAGGAGAACAAACTAACCTATATTTTTCTTTGTCTCTCATAAACCAGTTTTGTTTTGTTTCAAACCAGCTTTACGGAGTCTGGCTCTGCAATATGATTTTTTTTTTTTTTCTTGCCCAAGTTGAAGGCTAATCCATTTTTCTCTCATCTGGAAACACCTTACAACAACATACTCCGCACTTACGGAGTGCCTTTAATCTTGGATGAAGTGTTTATGGACCGTGGGCCTCATTCCACTTGGAGCTGCATGTGTACAAGCCGGTGCTGGTTGGGAGAGAGGTGAATTAAAGGTGGGCAAAAATCACGGCAGCATGTGCAAAAGAAGAATTAACTCCATATGAAGCCCATTTGGCTCTGGCAGGGCCCATTTATTTTCTCTGTTTTTCTTTATTCCTGGTTATTAAAAATAAAGAGAAGATAACGAGAAGATTGTAGATCACCTTGCATAATAAAGAAGAATTTCTTCCAGGGGATTTAACTGGTATAGGAAAAATCCAATACTATCTTTAGATAGTATTGGATCGACTACCTATAGACAGTAGATCTTGGATGCCTCAAAATAGATGGAAATCCCATTTTGCCAGGTGCTGTACTCACTAAATAAAGAGTGGCTTCCCCAGGGGTCTCATTGCATCGAGCATCAGTATGAAGTGGGGGAAGAGAAATTACATGGATCTAAGAAGATCTTGAGGTCTGTCCTCTGATCCCATAAAACACTAACGTACCATGCAAAGTTCTTGAAATGCCAATGTCTTTTAGAAATTATTAGGAAAACCTCCTTCCAGTTGGAAGCACCAACTCAGTCGAAGGCTCAGCACCCCAACGGCACGGCTGCATTTGCTGCGGAGCCAAAGTGATAAATGCTGTGGGTTAAGCACATCCTTCTTCATGCTGCTCTGCCAACAACCATGATCCTGATCCATTGGGGTCTGCAGAGGTTGAACATCTGCAAAGGATTTCACCTGTAGGAGCAGAGATGCTGCCATTTTTCTTTCCAAGATCTCCCCAGAGCATTCACTGATGGGTACCAGGAAGAACTCTCTTGCCAGGAGTTTTCCCCAAGATCTCCATGGGTTTTAGAGGAACTACAGAAGCTGGGCACGCTCAGGGATTCCTGCCTTAAGAAAAACAAAATCGAAAGCAACACACAACCCAACACCAGCACCTGCTGTAACCCAACGGTTTTCTCTGACTAAATGAATCACAGAATGGTTTGGGTTGGAAGGGACCTTAAAGACCATCGAGTTCCAACCCCCCTGCCACGGGCAGGGACACCTCCCACCAGCCCAGGTTGCTCAAAGCCTCATCCAGCCTGGCCTTGAACCCCTCCACGGATGGGGCATCCACAGCTTCTCTGGGCAACCTGGGCCACTGCCTCACCACCCGCACAGGAAAACATTTCTTCCTCACATCTCATCTCCATCTCCCCTCTTTCAGCTTAAACCTGTTCCCCCTCATCCTATCCCTGCACCCCCTGACCCAGAGCCCCCCCCATCTCTCCTGTAGCCCCCTTTCAGCACTGGGAGGTGCTGGAAGGTCTCCCCGGAGCCTTCTCTTCTCCAGGCTGCACACCCCCAACTCTCTCAGCCTGTCCTCGCATGGGAGCTGCTCCAGCCTCTGACCATCTTTCATAGCCTCCTCTGGACCCACTTCAACAGGGATTTCTTCTCCAAAACATCCCCTGTGGGAATCAATAAATCTTCAAACGCCTTTTTCTCATGACAAAGACTGGGAGGGGGAGAGGGTGGGCAGAGAACCAGAATAAGACAGACCTGTGCTGGTGGAACTGGGTGGATGATGGCACGAAACTCTCCCGCTCTCACTGATGCCGTAGCACTGCCATCCCAGGGTCCTCTCTGGCTGCTCCCAGAGCAAGTAAGAAAGACCCTAAAGAGGAATTATTTTGTTTGAAGGGTTTAGCTGAAGGGCTGCCAGGTGGAACCCAGCCAAGGCACAGCAGCCCGTGATGGGCAGACCCACACTGTCGAGACAGCAGCAGCTCCCCAAGGGAAGAATCCGGCCAAGGAGGGCAACACACACACGTACACATCCACACTCTTGCACAGACCCATGGCAGCCGGAGGTCAAAGTCCAATTAGGTACTTTATTACTCATTTAAGTCTTGTCTGGCTTTCAGGGTTGGAAGAATGGTGATGTGTGCCCGTGAATCTGCGCCTCCACCGGGGATGAACAGCGATTTGCATTTGAAGTGAGTCATTGATCCCATTCCCAGGAGGTTTACTTGATGCATGGCTTAGCAGAGGGGCAGCTCGGTTTTATTTACCACCGGACTTGGCACACGCTGGTGGCTCCGTATCCACCAGCAGCTCTGAGGACATCAGCCCCGTGAGCTGCATCTCATTTTCAGAGACCCTACAGAAGGATGGTGGCTGCAGGAGTGTCAGCTCCTTAGGACTTCCCATGTCCACAGCTTGGTCATCTCCTCTATAACTGATACTCTCAAGAGCCGAAGACTTCCCTGGGTGGTTTTGTCACTCTTGGTAGAAGTGATGCTGTTGTCCTCCTTAATAATTGAAGAGACCACTCCATCACAAGTAAATATATTATTTATATAGGAACTTGCTCATCTTTAAGTTTGAACCCCTCTGGCTTTTCTGCTCCTGGAAGAATGCTGTGCTACCTGTCACTGGAGCACCAGTTGCATCTCAGTCAGCACTAAGCTCTCCGGTCTGACCTTGATCTTTTAGCGTTGGCCAAAACACAGAGTCCCAGCTTCTCCATTTCTGTGTGGCTGCCCGGAGAACAATTAAGATCAAAAGCACGTGGCATGCATGCAAAAGTAAAGAGTTTCTTATGCTTGTTCAACAAAAAGCTCTCATTGACCAAATAACAATCTAGATGGGACTTGTACTACCTAGTAGGTGAAGAATAAGAGAGTAAGTGCTTTCACAAAGTTAAAGAGTCAAGTCTCTGCAACACAGAACTCCTAGGCCACGACCAACTGTAAATTCTTTTTTTACATTCTCTAGTTTTGAAAGCTGAGATAGGTATTGGGCAGATCACTGTCCCTGGGCTTGCCATCTGAGATGTAATCTACACCATAGGTGGCCACCACGATATTCTTGTTCTGCTAGTATAGCACACATAGAATGATAGAATCACAGAATGGTTTGGGTTGGAATGGACCTTAGAGACCATCCAGTTCCAACCCCCTGCCATGGGCAGGGACACCTCCCACTAGACCAGGTTGCTCAAAGCCATGCAGTGTAAGATGTCCTTTCTAGAAGATATTTTAATTACACTCAGTGCTGCATAGTTTTTGTGGACCGAGAAATAGCAACTCCAGCATCTCAGCAGCTTGCATGCCCGAATTCCTACTAACCATGTTTGTCCACACAAGGCACCAGAATCTTCTGAAATAGAACAAAGTTTACCAAGAATTTGGGAGAAAGGTGTGTCACAAAACCAGTTTCCAATCTACAGGGTATTGTCCAGGTCACCAGTGTCCTGAAATGTTTTACAATATCCCCTATCTTAAAAAACAAACAAACAAAAAACCCAAAAAACCCCCCCAAAGAACCACATAAGAAAACCAAATAGAAAAAAACCCCACAAACAACCAACCACAAAAAAACCCACAAAAATCAACAAAACCAACCACCAGCAGTAGCAGAGGAACCAGCCACTAATGATTCAGAGTTCTCAGGAAGAAACCATCATGGTTCAGTGGAAAAGTGAGGGCAGCAAATGAGAACGAGAGATTGCTCTAACCTTGCATTTTTAGGCTCATAATTTCCATGTTTACAAACTGCAGGCATCCTACTGAAAAGAAACATTTGTCATTTCCAGAGAAGATGGTGGTTGAATGTCTTCCTCTCCCAAGGATGTGGTAGTTCAGTTTTTGAACACCTCCCACCAATGTATGACTACTTGGGCTGGCATCACCTGGGTAGGGATGGAGATTTTGGTTCTCCATCCAGAAGGCATCTACAGAAATGGTCCAAGCTCCTTTAATCATGGAATCATTTAGGTTGGAAAAGACCCTTAAGATCATCAAGTCCAAGTATTAACCCAACACTGCCAAGTCCACCACTAAACCATGTCCCTAAACACCACATCCACACATCTTTTAGATACCTCTAGGGATGCTGAGTTCATTTTTGAGGGTAATACTGTTTGTGGCAACCACACTGTGCTAGAACATAGAATCACAGAATGGTTTGGGTTGGAAGGGACCTTCAAGATCATCAAGTTCCAACCCCCTGCCATGGGCAGGGACACCTCCCACTAGCCCAGGTTGCTCAAAGCCTCATCCAGCCTGGCCTTGAACACCTCCACATGCTAAGCAGCAGACAAAAAGGAGAAAAAGAAAAACTAATTTGAACTTGAGCATCTTGTTGAGCTGGGACTAGTGGCCTCATTCACTGGGTGAAGATAAGAAAATCAAAGCTTGGGGAAGCGAAGGTGGAGCAGAAGAGGCAAAGTAACAGACTTTAAAAAAAAAAAAAAAAAAAAAGAAGAGTTAAACCCTCTGCCAAAAACAACCAAGAATGGCAAGGAAAGACGTAAATGTCAAAAAAATATACACAGAAGGAAGCAAGCACACAGTAGGAACCAGGGTGTTTTGTGTTGGTTCAGAAATGCCACCAGCCTCAACCGAGCCAAGAGAAAATGCTGAAACAGGGCAAGTGAACAGTCCCAGGGAGACGTAACCCAGAGGTTACCAGGAGCGGGAGGTTGATCGAGGACAAGGGCGGAAGCTGGACACGGTCGACACGCATGAAAAACCTCAACAATAACAGGGAATGTAACGAGGGAGCAAGCGGAAGGGTTTCAAAATAAAACTTTATGGACTTCCTAAATATATTTGTGCTGACTCAGATCTGTCCTCGCACCAGTCTCCCGCGTGATGGAAACAAGTCAAGCGTGGTCAAACCGCCGAGGAGATCAGTTCAACGGGGTGAACGCTCAATATGTGGAAATAAAAGGAGTCATTTTACATGATAAATGACTGAAATAAGAGACAGATACTGGGGAGGAAGAGTTATTGATTCATCAGATGACCAGGCACATGGAAAGGCGACCATTGACACCAAATTCAGTTGCAAAAAAAAAATATTTAGACACCCCTGGATTTCAAAGGGAATACAAAAATACCAAATATTGCATAAAATCTGTCTGCAAGGACGAGAACTGAAGTTGCTTTTCCTTAGCAGTCTAAGCAGGACCTAAATTTTTTTAAAATCCATTCCAACTTGCAGTACTCAGGCAGCAGAAAATCCAGCACAGGCTGGGGTTTTGTCATGGGAGGAAGGGCTTTTCCTCCCAAATCTGAAACCATGAGCAAATAACATAGGCAGAAACAGGGTGGGGGAAGTTTGTTTGCTTGTAGACTGTCTACCTGGAACATTAATTTGGACTATTACCAGTTACATATATTTGGAGGAGTCTGGTTGTTTAATATCCATTTGTTGCTTCCAGCATAGAGACAGGTTTCCCATACCTTGCTGCTTCTCTCAGGTCAGCGCTGCACTTGTTGGGACAATATCTCAGAAGCCATAAACCTGCAGTAGCTCAAACCCTGGAAAAACCAGTACCCTTGGTGGGGCACCCATTTCTTCAACTGGTACACCCTAAAAGGAGCTGCTTACATTTATCCAACCGCCTACATGCAATGGGGGCTTTTTTCCAAGTCTGACCCTCATTCTATATTCTGAGCATGCAAAAATTTTGCCTGAAGTCTTGGAAACGCACCTTGGAGTGACTGCATCGTAAGGGTTGGATCAGCATCCCGGAGCCTGAAAGCTCCAAATGGCACAAACCCGCAAAAGTGGGCAAAAGCATCCCTCCCTGTATCACTGGTGTTCTCTGGTTTTGCTTGGAAGGGGCCGATATTGCAAACTAAAGTCTCTGTGCAGCTTCGGGAGTTTAACAGACGCTAAATGGGACAGTCCCAGAAAAAAAAAATATTTTCATAATATATACAATATATAATGAAAAAAATAATAACAGGGGCTGGGGAGATAATTGGGAACAATCAAAATACTGTCAAAACAGGAAGAGATAAAATTCAGCAAAACTGAAGGGCAAAAAAAGGATAAAATAATAATGATTACATGAGAGGAAAAAGAAGAATAATTCAGATTGATAAAAACATTTCAGATGCTGAGCAGAAACCTGTGCTAAAGGGAACTCAGCAGTTGACAGATGTGGATTGCTCATATCGCTGTGCCTAGAGGTTTTTTGCATTTTTTGGCACTCCCAATCTGCTTTCTTTTTCTTGTATTTGGACTGCAATTTACTTGGGATTGAGACTCTCTTTTAGGGGAGGACTTGGAGGACTTGGCCCAGTGGGGCTCTGAGCATTGAGTTTTCTACTGGCAATAATAACAGTAAAGACAGCTCAACCCTGAAGAACTGAGTTTTGACAATCTAGAAAGGGTCAAGACACTCATTCTTTCCTGCAAAAAATTCGACCTGTGATGAGGTATGGATTTAAAGCATACTTATTAAATATATAAACTAGGAACACTAACTTCTGTTTGTGGGAAACCTACAGAAACTCCCTTGGCAACAGATCTTTCTCCATCACATGCTCCTCCCGAAAGCCTCTTTCCAACGGGAACTCACCAACTTCTCGGCTTTCTGCAGGTAATTGCGAGGCAGGTTAACCAGGCATCTCTGTTTTACTCTGCTTCACAGCCTTGGTTTTTTTTCAGAGTGTTTTAGGGCTTGCACAAATGATCAGACATAAATAACCCCGAAGAATTATCTAATTCTGAAGAAGCAGATGTGTTTATGTCATGATGGACCTTTCCTGCTAGGATCCTATTTATCTGGCCACAGAGCTCATGTATATATTCTATCCTTCTACTTCAACCCCCAGCTGAGAACCTCTGTCAAATCCTCTGAACACTCCTGTGAAGTTTAAAATTAGATCAGATCTCCGTGGGTGGCTCTTCCTTCTCCAGTGGATGACATCCAAAAAAAAGCACACAGTCTGGAGGCTGCTCTGGAAGGCTCCATCCATCGAGTCACCCTTGTACTGGGGCCAAAACCTTACACATGCCCAAAGCTAAGCCCCCAGAAATGCATTAAGGCTGGGATCAAAGAACAGAAGAAATGGAGAATCACTGTTGGACTGCAAATCCTCCTCATCCCCAACGTAGTACCACGTTCATGCCAACAGAAACATCGCTATTATTTCTTGCTTTTAATCACTTCAAGGTCTTTTTCTTACAAACGTTTCTTCAAGCTTCAGCCTCTCAATCAGTCAGAGCAGGTATACGTGAATTTGGCAGGTGTCCTGCAGAAGAAAATGGTGGTTCTGCGTGAAGCCAGAGGGTCACATTTCCATCACAGGAGATGGTCAGTTGACCAAGTGGAACACCAAGTCAATAGAATCATGGAATGGTTTAGATTGGAAGGGACCTTCAAGATCATTGAGTTCCAACCCCATACCATGGGCAAGGACACCTCCCACCAGCCCAGGCTGCTCAAAGCCTCATCCAGCCTGGCCTTGAACCCCTCCAGGGATGGGGCATCCACAGCTTCTCTGGGCAACCTGGGCCACTGCCTCACCATGTGTGTGATGGATGTGTCTGTCCATTCACTACAAACGGACATTTCCCCAAGTATAATCAGGATATTTTTGTCACCTCTGGGACACTCTTTGTGCCAAATCTAGATCTCCAAATCAGTTAGTTCTTCAAAGAGAAAGACTGTGCTTCCCCATGTGTTTGCACAACATCGAATGCAATAAATTTCCAATTCTGACAGGGCCTCCAGACAAACAATACCAGAAGTATTCATAATGTTAAACTACAGTAGCTTTCTTACTCAATACGAGACAAAAAATAACCAAAAGGTCCAGAAATATTTTATAGAGTAGAAGTGCCAAGATAGTCAGACAATAAGTCAGTACTTCTCTTTTTTCAATTTCAAAATTCAGACGTAATATGGAGATTTGCTTCCCATTTATCCAGGATAAAAGGCTCACTGCAGGGGGCCAGTGCAGCTGAAGAAGGAATGTGGCGAGATCCTTCTCCAAGTCCGTGGGGTTGGAATGACTCACTCGGAGCAGGACCTCAGAAGTCCCACAGCCTCAAGTCAAACCTCCTGCCTCATTGCTCCCCAAACATTACCTGGAAAATCTTGCACATCCCTCTTTGCACCGCAGAGATTTGTTGCCAGATTGCGTACACCTACGTTTGGCAGGACTCCACGATCCACCACGCTCCAGCTATGAGTAACAACACATTTCCCAGGCATTTTGTGACTTAACGATACCAATACTGGGAGGTAGAAGGATGGAGTAAGGAATAGCTCCCAGCCCCTCTCATTCCTAAGGAGTTACCAGTCTTCACATGAAATGAGTTTTCCCCAAAGCACGGTGGCTGTGAAGAAACAACCCATTAGTCTTGATCTTGTTTTGGTGAGAGCAGCTGGATCCTACGAGGACCAGTGAGGTTAGGAGACTGCCAAGATCTTTGCCCTTCCTATATCTCCATTACATCCCTGGACCTGTTCAAGGCCAGGTTGGATGAGGCTTTGAGCAATGTGGTCTAGTGGAAGGTGTTCCATAATTACACCTTTGCAGCTACCAATGGAGGTAAAAAAAAGGGCACTTTTGGCTCTAGGGTGTCAATATTTCAATGCATTGAATAAAGTAGAATATTTTCAGTTGGAAAGGACCTACAATGGTCATAGAATGGTTAGAATCAGAGAATGGTTTGGGTTGGAAGGGTCTTTAAAGACCATCGAGTTCCAACCCCCTGCCACACGCAGGGACACCTCCCACTAGGTCAGGTTGGTCAACCAGGTTGATCATCTAGTCCAACTGCCTACCAGATCTACTAGAAAGGAGATCACCAGGAGCTTTCCCCTGCATGGGCTGTGGGTAGCCCTCTTTGGAGAGTACTCGAGGAGCCATCATCTCTCCTCTGGGAGCTGTTGCACCTCAAGGTGATCCAGAAAACCCAACTCATTGTTTGTAGACAGCAATCCCCAACATCTGAACAACACATCCAGCTCTCCTTTCCAGTAATGCATGACATCTCTGCAAACCTGGGGATGCCACTTCCTTCCTGGGGCAGAGCATCCACCCACAGCATCAGGTTATACTCTGGTCATGGTTTTCAATTTTTTTTTCTTATTTTTTTCTTAAGACAGCCAGGAGCTTTGTTTATTTATTTAATGAAAGCTGAGTTGCTCACAAACACCAGAAACAGGGCTTTAGGAAAGCATCACAGCAAATTGCAAGATTTATGAAAGAAACCCATGACCTGGCAACACTGAAATGATAACACGGGAATTTCTGGATTTAGAAAATCAGGGCTTCAGAAAACACAAGTACTAAGAAATATTGTGACTCTTCAGAAGTTCTGGGAGACCAAAACTCCAGATTATTCAGGTTAGCTAAAGAAAAATTCAAGCTAGCCCAAATATATTTTTATTTCAAAGACAAAAA
This sequence comes from Pterocles gutturalis, assembly GCF_000699245.1. Taxonomy (NCBI): domain Eukaryota; kingdom Metazoa; phylum Chordata; class Aves; order Pterocliformes; family Pteroclidae; genus Pterocles; species Pterocles gutturalis. The sequence continues at coordinate 17,533 of NW_010132065.1, forward strand.
TTCTATCCATTTGGTCTTATAGGGGTTTAATTTTTTAAAAAACCTGTTCATAGAAAACTTTAGGATTCTTGAACACTTTGTTATTGTGTGGAACGCTACAGAAAATAGAATATCTTTCCTTCTTACTATGTTTTAAATAAACCAAGTATCTTTCTATTTTTAGTTGGTTTTGGTATGAATGGCTATGAACCGAAGGCTTATGGGAAAATACAGATTGAAAAAAAAAGTATTTTAGGAAAAAACCCAACATCACCAAAGAATAAAAATCCACTCGAAAAGCCACCACAGTTATTTGCACTTCCCATTGGTCTGGCCATGACTGTGGGCTCAGTACAGGAGGGCAACAATATAAATTACAGGTAGAAGCTTTTAAAAAATAAAAAAAAAAAAAGCACATCAGGAAATTCCTTTTTCATGCAGTGCCTAATGAAACTGGAAAAAACCATGGACATAACGACAGGGGTCTCAGTAGCAACAGGTTGGAAGCAGGATTAGACACTGTTAAGGCAGCAAAGTCTATCCTAGCTGCAGATATCATCATGTTAACAGCTGCTGTTTATACGGGTGGAAATCCTATGTACAAGTGCCAAACCGGAGACTTAAGAAGGCTTTTCCAGTGGGAACACAGCTCCTTTACAACACTCTCCTTGGATGTGGGCTGGGAAGACCAATGCAAGGCAGGGGAATAAAAATTTTGTGAGTTTTCTCTCTGTGGCACTGCTCCCTTCAACTCCAAAAAATTAAAAAAAAAAAAAATCAGTGCTAGCTAGGGCTTTTTTGTTATAACTATTTGAATATTCAGTACATAATTTAAACTGGCCTCGGATCTGTTCCCACAGCTGCCATCCCTTCGAGAAGCCCGAGGAGTCTAAACTGCTGAGCCGATATCTTGCATCAGGTTGTTTTGTCTAAGTCCGAATTCGCTTTGTTTCGGGAAATGAAAACAGCTCTGGCTGCTTTGAGTGATTTTCAACAGGATTTCATGCACAAGGACAACTCTGCAGCGCTCCTGTTGTACATGATGACTGAGATAGCAATTAGCTTAACTGCAAAAACAACCTTCCTTCCCCCAGAATTGAGGCAGCATCACAAGCAGAGGAAAAAAAAAAAAAAAAAAAAGGCAGCATTTGCAGTCTGGAAGGGATTTTAATAGAAGAAAATATTCATTTTAAAGAGAAAAAATAAAGCCTTTACAGGGAAAATAAACTCCTGCATATTTACTAGTGATTTTTTTTTTCCGCCCCAAGCTAACACGACCCCAGGCATGATTTGAGCATCATAAGGAGGATAATTCAGCCCATGTTCCCCAGGGCAGCGTGAATAGGATGGAGCCTGGTTGGGCTCCCACCACCCAAGGCTGGGCTCAGCATATACGTGGGAACACATACCCATGTACCCACTCAGGGCACTATCCTGAAAATTCTGAAAGCCTGCACCAAGCAGCTGCAGAAGATGCCTCCAAGCTCCCAAAACACATCCTAAGCCAGCCAGGGAGGGGATATTCTCGTGTCTGACTCCAAAGGGATATTTTAAATGGGGAGCACCAGGTTTAAATCCTTCTTGCCCAGGTTTGAGCTTGGGTCCTCTGCCCTCAAATACCATCTCCTGTGGAAGCTCTCATTTATATAAATAATGGTGTAGAGCTTGAAGATATTGCAGCTCAACGCTCTTCGATACCTCAAGTGAGCGATCTCTCTGTTGGACGACTGAACCTGAGATAGACCACGCTTTGCTCTGTTTTAATTAAAAAAAAAATATATATAC
>NW_010132066.1:0-301 GCF_000699245.1 Pterocles gutturalis
GTTGTTTTTCTACATTTTTGATGTTGTTGGCTTCTGTTATCAGCCCCATCTGCAATCTGTGGCCGTGCTGCCGCGCTGCAGGCAGACATCTTGTTCCCAAAACTGTTTGCAACCTTTCAGCCCTGAAGACGGGCACGAGAAAAGCCACAACACAACGAGAAAAAGGGCAGGTTTCACCCCAAAAACACCTTTCTGCCACGTTTGTGTCCCAAAGGCGAGGACGAGCCCCGGGGCAACGATGGGCAGCGCCCGGCCGGCCCCAGCCCACCCCCCAGCATCCTGGCTTGGACTGGAATTATCT
>NW_010132066.1:484-687 GCF_000699245.1 Pterocles gutturalis
TGTATTCTCCCACCAAAAACAAACCCCCGCCGATCTGGCACCTATTCGATATTAATAACGAAACCAAAAAAGCAAATTAATACCGCAGGGCGAAGGCATTTAAAAATATTTAAAAAATAAAATGAAACTCATCCAAAAGCACCCAACGGACTCGGAGAGTGAAGCTGGAGCGTGGGAGCGGATTTTGGCCACTGCCAGCCCTC
>NW_010132067.1:0-2333 GCF_000699245.1 Pterocles gutturalis
TGAGGCGCTCGGCGTCGCTCTCCCCACGGTGGCTTTTTGGCTGGGAATAGGCACAGGGAGGAATGGGATGAACATGGTTGGGATGCACAGATCCCTCCAACCAGGGGAGATGGGGTTTAAGCAAAGCTGAGCCATCAAACCACTCATCAGCATCCTCCACTCTTTTTTTAGGGGCTTTAAACCCATGGTTATTCTTGCTCCAGCCGAGCACTCTCTTTTTTGGGTTTGAAACCCACCGTTATTCCTGCTCCATCCGTGCATTAGCAATTTCTCAACTCCCAGTGGGAAATACAGCCTGTGTCCCACTATCCTGGGCAATTTTCCTGGCTCCGTAGTCGTGCCAGGGGAAAATTTGCCATTTTCCACCCCAGAATTTTTTCCCCTGCCCTTCGGCATCGCCATGGGTTAACCCATCAGCAAAGCCCTAAACTTGACTTTTAACCCCAGGAGGAAGAAGATGGGGAGGAAGGATGTGCCACGCTCGGGCACAGCCACCCTCCTGGCCTTACTTACCCCACGGATGCAGCAAGAGCCGCAGATGCTGAGCACGGTGCTGGCGGCCGAGCGAGCGGGCGGGCGGCGGGGACTTTGCCGGGCAGCACGCTGCTGTCCTGGCTAATTGCTCCCGAGCTCAGATTACAGCCTCTCCTCTTCCCTACATGTCCAGGAGCTGGCATCTCAGCTGCAGCCATGAGGAACCACCGCCAGCGAAGGGGACAGCCACCTTCAGGGGTGTTTGTAAGGGGTAGGGAGGAAAATTGCTGCCATGGCAGTGTAGGAAGCCCAAGATGTTTTGGTGGCTTCAGGGGACTGGAAGAGAAGCAGCTTGAAGGGGATTTCAGAGATTTTAGGGATGCGAAGGACCACCCAGAAGGATGCAACAAATTCAAACCCGAGGGATCAGACACCAGACTGGGGCAAGGTGGTCCAAGGCAAGACCTTGGTTCTTTGATCTTGCCATTTGATGATGGCCACAACCCAAAAAACATCTTCAAGGGTTTCCCAAGGGAGGAAGAAAAATCCCCCTCCTTTTCTTTTGGGGGTAACAACCCCCCCAGCACACAAGTGATGCTGCCTGGCACCTTCCAGACAAAAGAGACCTTTGTGCTGCTTTGCTGCTACTGGTTTTCCTCCAGCTCATGGCGCTGCACACACCAGTTCAAGAGTTTCAACGCCTTTTAAATCCTCCGCGGGCTCCCTTTAATGCTCTTGTTCCTCGAGCTGAGCCTGGGTGGAGGAGATCTCCTTCCTGGGGGGGGTACCAGGTTTCTGGCCCCCATGTTTCTGCCCTTTCCACCCTGCCCCAGTGTCACTGGGGGGCTGGACACCCCCAGATTGCAGACATGACCCCAAACCCCAGTAGCTGCAAGGGCAGCAGAGGCAGGGTGGGGTATTTTGGGGCCCATCTTTATCTGCTGCGGTGAAGATTTAGCACAGGGGTTGCATAACGCCGGGGGGGGCTTGCTGCTCCCCAGCCCCTCTCGCCGTCAGGGATCAGCGGCTCAATTAATCCTCCATCATTCCCTGCCCGTGGGTACCAGTCCCAGCAGCAAGAAGCCAAATCTCTGCTGGACATCCGCATCCACTGGGCTTGGTCCCCAAAAAGCCAGGGGTGAGGTCCTGGGGGGGTCAACACTGCCACCGGGGCACCCACCTCATTTGGGAAACCCTGTGCAAACAAGGGTGGCCATGAAGGTACCCACCGGGCAGATGTGGAAATCCCTAAAATTACTCCTTGCTCATTGTTTCTGTGCTGCAGCCTCAGGCGGTGCTGTGCATCGCTTTGGTAAGGGGTCTGGCACCTGCAGACCCTGGACCCGGGCATTTCGAAGGATGTTTTCAAACTGGTGAGGCTCGGCACAGCCCCAGTTGTGTTCCCCCCCTGCTCATTTGCAGAGCCCAGGTCACTGATGGGTGGCTCGCTCGGGCACATGCTGCAGGATCACAAAAGCAATAAAGTAGAAGCCAAGAATCCTTTTTTTTTTTTTTTTTTTCCACCCCTAAAAAAACCAGCCCCCATGTGTTTTACCCAGGCAACCCTACAATAAACCAGGCGAGTGCAAAGCCCAGCGTTGGGGAGCTGCGGCAGCGCTGTGCGTGCACACGGGTTGGCGAGGAGCAGGGCACCCAGCAAGGAAAACCAAACCAGCAGCAAGGGAAGATTTCGGGGAGGGGCACACGCTGCTGCCACCCCAACAGCCCACCAGCCCCTCGGGGTCCTGGTCCTGCCCGCCAGCGTCCCTTGGAGGTGCAAAGCCAGAGGTCACACGACATCCCAGCATGGCCACAGTGACAATGGGCGGGCACGGAGCAGAGGTGCCCTGCGGCTGGGG
>NW_010132068.1:0-5096 GCF_000699245.1 Pterocles gutturalis
GGTGGGGAGGGCAGTGTCACTGTGTATCATACATTTGCATATTTGTATATAGTGTTGTTTTTAATATTATTGTAGTTTGGTTTTGTAGTTTAGTTATTAAATTGTCCTTATCTCAACCCACGAGTCCTCTTTACTATTTAACCCTTTTATTCTCTCCCCTATCATTGGATGGGGGTGGGAATTGAGTGAGCGGATGTGTGTGGCTTGGCCCTGAGCCAAGGGCTAACCCACCACACTCACATGACAGGTGTGCTGGAGCAGATGCATATAGGCTTTTCAGGAAAGATAGACTGCAAAGGAGAGGGAGAAGGCATGTTCTATTTGCAAAGTGGTGGCTCAAATACACAAAGCTTTTCACTGAGGCAGGTGAGCCTATCTAAAAGAAGAGATCCACACACAGACGCTGTGGCAGGCACCTGCTACAGACCACCTAGTCAAGAAGAAGATGTACATTAAGCCCTTTTTAGGCAAGAAGGCTGGTCAAACATGTTTCATAAATCCATGCTTACTAAACCCAATCACAGTTCCGTCCTTCATATGTTTGGAAATGGTTTTCAGTAAGATTTGCTCCGTCACCTTCCTGGTGACTGAGGTAAGACTGAAAAGGTTTTAGTTCTCTAGGTCCTCCTTCATGCCTTTCTTGAACATTTGATTGCAATTTACTTTCATCTACTCCTCAGACATCTCCCCTGAGAGACCGCTGTGATCTTTGGAAGCTAACAGAATGAGAGTTAATGAAAAAAGAAAAAAAAACAAAAACAAAACATACAACCCTGAACATAAGGAGAGCTTCTTTGGGCATATGCTGGCACCTTTTTTTCAGGATCCCATGGAAAACTGTCTTTGAGAGCAATGGGGACGGACAACATTGGGCTGGTCTTCAAAGACGGCCTCTTCAGTGCACAAAGGCAGTCTACTACAGTGCACAAAAAGCCAAGCAAATTTGGCAAAAGATGAAGATGAAGGGACAGGGAACAACTGACTGAGCTCAGACACAACAAAAAGGGTCAAACGAGGTGGTTATTCTCTTCAGCACTTGTGGGACTCCATCTGTTCTGGACTCTGTAGTACAAGGCAGACATAAACATAGTGGAGAAAATCCAGTGGAGGGAGGGCCACCAGGATGGTCAGGAGTCTGGAAAACATGATGTACAAAGGAACTTGTACAAGCTGAGAGAACTGGGGTTGTTCACCCTCAGAAAGGAACAGTGAAAGGCAGACCTTATTGCTGTCTACAGCTACCCAGTGGGAGCAGAGGAGGTGACAGACACAAGGTGGAACATGGAAAATTATGATTACACATTAAAAAAAGACATTTTACTGTGAGGGTGTCAAACACTAGAACAGGTTGCTGAGAGGGGTTGTGAATCTCTGTTTTTCAATATATTAAATACTCAAAGGGATGAAGCCATGGGTAGCTTATTTAGACCTCCTTCGAGCATGGGATTGGATTAGACAACCTCCATTGGTCTCTTCCAGCCTAAAGGTTTCTATGATTTTATATTTGAAATTTACTTTCTTTGTTTCCAGCCATTTTCCCTCTTTCTAGTAGAAAAAATTCTCACTTAGCATTTTGTTATTTTTCAGCCTCATTTGGAAAATACAGTTAGTTTAACCTTTTTTGAAAGCTGTGGAGTTTAGAAACAGCAATCTCCAGATATCTCTATATTTATTCCTATAAAATTCATCTTTACAAGTAAATTGTAATATTTTTTCAAATTAATTTCTTGAACTTTCCTACACAGATAATTTTTTTGTAAATATTTTTTTGCAACTAGAGTTCTGACTTAGACAACTAGCCATAGATACACCAAAGTAAAGATTCAGACCAATGGGGGTTTTTAAGCATGTTTTGAAATAACCCTTTTGCAAAGTTTTGCTTTGAAAAAAATCACATTAATATATTATTCGTATTTTTTGTAAAATTAGAAATGCCTTTTTTTCAAATACCCCATGTTCTAAATACAGAACCTGCTTTAAAAAAAGTAAAATTAAAGAAACCCAAACCAAATCAAACCAAACCAAACCCTAAACCACTTAGACATACACTCAAGTGCAATCCTAACCAAGAAAAATACTTGAACGTGAGATTAATTTGAAGTAGTTTAAATCCTTTAGACCTAAAGGCATCTTTGTATTTTTTCTTTCTCTCAGCAGGGGTGCTTCTCTGATTGGAGCTGTGAATTTAAATGAGAGTACAGTCAATAGTTCAATAGGAATAAGAGTCTATAACTGATTCTAGAAATGTATGTGATATAGGAAATCAATGGTGCTTCATTAGTTTATACCAGATGAGTATCTAGTCCTTATGTATTGACCTCCACAGTCTTAAAAGTTTAGCTTTGTTTTAAATCTATCTGCATGCACTATTATGGAGTTAACTTGTTGTTGTTGTATGACTGCCTCTTAAAAAATCAAATACAACTTTCAATCATGAACATATCAAATTTGAAGTGCATTTGATGACACAGACATTCCTATGTAGCGAAACACAAATGCATGAATATTCTATATTCTAAGAAGAGCTTTTCTCTGTCATGTTATAACAGATGACTCATTTAGTGTTTTTTTTTCCTAAACAGTACTCTGAATTGTTTCTATTTCCCCAATAGCTGTACAGGAGACCTGCCAAGACTACAGTTCTAGGTTAAACCTAGTACACCAGTGAAGGTGCAGACCAATAGGAGGGACTTTAACATGTTTTCAGACAAGTTTCTGTTGGAGGACTTGTGGGGGATTTTGGTTTGTTGCATTTTTTTCCCTATTAAAGAAGTTTAGTACTTCACAGAAATAGTACAATTGATTTCTTGTAGAAAGTAAAGTAGTACATGAAGAACTTTGAATCCCTACTGTCTTGAATCTCTAAACAGTTCTTTTGAATTTTTCATGTACTGTGATTTCTTCTGCAATTATAACAACATTAAAGAAGCTTTTCTATATGAATTAGAACCAGATTTATTTTCAAACACTAAAAGATCCAAGATATTTTAATGTGTAAACAAGAGTCTGAAACACATTGAAAGACTTTACAGCTGTATCTAACAACATTTTCATAGTGATAATCTTCTTGGAGAGCTTTCATTTTCCCCAAAAAAATTCTTCAGGTAGAACTAACAATATAATAAACACTTCAAAGCTCAGAAAGCTATTATAAGTATGGTTAGCTATACTGATATTACCTTTATAGTAAAGGAACAACAGTAAGTTACTTTAAGCATTCAGCTCAAGAAATGCTTTAAATTATGTAAGCATTCCTAACTTTTTTTTTTTTTTGTAGGGTCCATTCTACTTACATCCTAGTCCTCCTGTTTTCCAGCATAGCATAATTCTGTAGACAATGACGTTCATGAAGCTGTCTTACTTAGACTTGCATTCTCATTCTCCTCTTTTGCTGCTTGCAAAAGACTGGATTTGCTTCTCTCTCATTTGAAGAGAGGGACTTAATCACCAAGCAGTGATTCTGATTGTCATCGCCCATCACCTTTTCATTTGAAGGTGAGCTACTGTGAACATGCAAGTAGGAGTCTGCATTAAATCACAGAAAAAGGGACCTTGATTCTAGTCTAGTGATTAGGGCACTTGAAATTGAAGCTCTTTCATTTAAAGCAGGTGTCCAAATGACACTTAACTCCCACTGCAGGTGGCTATTTTTAACAGTGATTCATTTGCCCAAGGACATTTTGTTCTTCCATTCACATAATGTAAAATATTACAAATGTCTAGGCATCCAGTCACAGTGGTTCAGCTTCATGGTAGTTTCATGGTATCGCTAGGTCAAAACATTAAAAATGCTTATACACGTGGCTTCCTTGTTTCTTCACAGAGTTTGTCCTTTCATTGTAAATGTAGCTATTCCGTCTACAAAAAGACCCTGGTAATCACTATTTTTTTCTAAAGAACAAGACTGACATGTAAGATGCCTAAGGGCACTCTGCATGAGAAAAGACAGCAGTCTGTACCAGTTACTGCTGAAGTACAAGCTTATATTTCTGTCTCAAAAAATGTCTTCTAGGACAGCAAGCCCAGATCACTGCTCCTATCTCCAGTATCAACTCCCACTTAAAATAAACATCAGGTAAAGCAGTCAGTCCCAAGCAGGAAAGGCAAGCATAAAACATCTCATACGTGCACACTCCCTGAACTGCACTTAGTTTTCCCCACTTCCTTGGAAACACAGAAGTTACTGGCATTGGCTGGACATTTCTTTCTCAAGGTCCTCTCTCCATCACAGGCAGTACTATAGCTACTGGACATGGTGTGGCTGCATGGCACAGTTATGTAACATGGGTTCATTAGTCTGGTAAGAGTCTAGCACCTAATAACTTAAGATACCTTTGTAGAATTTGCTGATTTTGGCTGGGATAGAGTTATCTTTCTTCATAGTAGCTGGTATGGCGCTGTGTTTTGAATTTGTGCTGGAAACAGTGTTGATAGTACAGGGATGACACAGACTCAAGACCTTTTCTGCTTCTCACACCACCCCACCAGTTCGTAGGCTGGGGTGCACAAGAAGTTGGGAGGGGACACAGCTGGGACAGCTGACCCCAACTGACCAAAGGGATATTCCATACCATATGATGTCATGCTCAACATATAAAGCTGGGGGAAAAAGAAGGAATGGGGGGGACGTTCGGAGTGATGGTGTTTGTCTTCCCAAGTAACTGTTACATCTGATGGAGCCCTGCTTTCCTGGAGATGTCTGAACATCTGCCTGCTGATGGGAAGTAGTGAATGAACTCTTTGTTTTGTTTTGCTTGCATGGGCGGTTTTTGGTTTACCTATTAAACTCTCTTTATCTCAACCCATGATTTTTCTCACTTTTCCTCCATCCTGCTGGGGGGAGAGTTAGTGAGTGGCTGCGTGGGGCATATCACCAGGTGTGGTTAAACCACAAAAGGAATGAAAGCAGCAGCTGCAGATAGGCTGACTCACAGCACTCATTCCGTATCACACAGAAATCAATGGATTTAAGTAAACAGCATGTGTACATATACTTTTTCATAGATCCAGGCCAAAATTAGAGAGTATGATGCTAGGAAAGGAAACAAGTAGAAGGAGTGAGTTCTAATGCAAAGGCAGTACTCTTTCTGTAGGGA
>NW_010132068.1:5127-13648 GCF_000699245.1 Pterocles gutturalis
TAGGGAAATGTGAGAGGTGCAAAACATCCTGATTGGACCGCTCTGCCAGGAGGGGAAAATATTAAAAAAGGACAATGGTTGGAAGATGACATAGCGGTATGAACTAACTTTATCCACTCTAAAAAAAAAAAAAAAGAGGGAATAGGAGAATAGACTTTACCAGGATGTTGAGGCTAACAGTAGTAGCAAAAGGTGTATGTGGACAGCCTGAATATAGAAAGAACTAGAGCAGGATGCTTTATCCACGGTCCATAATGTTTGCTACTGTATCTTCAATGATGCCCATGTGCTCTTAAGATACCGGTATTTTTAAAGTTGTGGGGGTTTTTTTGGGTTTTTTTTTTTGGTTTTTTTTCGTTCAAGATGTGAAATACAGTAAGAGCTGTGTTGCAGTCCCAACAGGCTGGTGGTTTCATGCTTTGGTATTCTTCCACACATTCCTGAATAACATCCTCTGATGCCTTCCAGTCTACACCACCTTCTGTCCACTCAGCTAACTCCCCTTGTTAGCCTAGGCTTAGGCGCTCTCAGACACACCAGTTACATCCCCTTAAACTGCCCATGCTTTCCACAGCTATGTCCCTACTCTGTGTCTAGTTTCTTCAAGTCTTTAATACAATCTACCTTCAGTCCCTATGTTTACATTTGCTCCATAGTTATCTAGTCTATGATGCTCTCACAGACTCTGCTTCCTCTTTCCTTCTGTTTCTGGTCATACTGGTGCTAACTCCAGACCCAGGCAGAAAATTAATGGATTTTTGCATTTTACACTGGGAAACAACAAAAATGAGAATTTTTACTTTACAGTTCACTCAAGGAGCGCTAGTCTTATCATAGGAAAGGATCCCGTGCTTCTGTGGTGATAAATGCTTTAAAATTTTGTTTAATTAATTTTAAATTTGAAAGAACAAAAAAAAAAGGGAAAAAAAAAGTAAATCCCTTTATTTTTTTGGTTAATAGCCTCACTAGAGTACTGGTGGAAATCACTAACGCATTTTAAACAGGTCATGAAGTGTTGCCTGCAGTTCACCTGAAATCCTTTAAAGTACGGACAACATCGAGCAGGTTTTCTCACCTGTCAGAAAAGGAGATTGACCACCAGACTGTGCAGCAAAGAAAACATGATGTTTCTACTGGCCCCAAAAGGCCACCACCTTCTGAATTACTTAGCAAGCAGGCCTCAGGGTTTGTTAGGGATTGTCTTTACTGAATGTGGATCTCTTTAAGATATGACTGCAAAAGTTGTTAAAAAGGTCAGGAGACGGTCAAGAGATCTATGTCCTTCAGATGAACACTAAGTCTGCAGTATCTTATTTCCTATAATTTGACAATGACTTAGTTCGCGTCCGCTTAATCCTGATTCTGCAGTGGAAGGGTATAACTGTATGTGGGGATGGTCTAATAAAATTAACAGAAGGTAAGCAACTAATTAACCTGTGAGGCCACAAGGAAAGAAAGAATGACCAAACAGACTTTATAACAATACATAAGAAAAAAAAGTTGCACAGGTTTTTGAGAGGTAAGTACCAAGAAAAAGATTGCACAAAGTGTCCAAGCTCATATAATTTTCCAAGCTCATCTCACTGATTGCAGTGTCAGGAACAGAATACTGGGCTAGAGGGACACAGGCCCACCCCATTTGTCAGACCTCAAAACATTCCTAATGTCCATCTGCAGAAATTCTCAGGCATTCACTGTGTTTTTTTGAGTTTGGGTTTTGGGTTTTTTTGGTTGGTTTTATTCTGGGGTTTTTTTGTGTGAGTAGCGTTCCTAGAATGACACTCAAAGTCCTAATTATGAACTTGATCCCTATTCCCTGGACCACATTTGATTCTTAGTTGGTAGCAGTCCAACACACACTTAGTCCAAAGAGACTGGTTTGAAATATCATCTTTGTCTTACTATGACTGAGGAAGTGGTTCATTTGATCAGAGTTACATATCCAGGGATATTTTGAAAGGCAGTACCAATCTATTGTATGTCAACACACATCATGTCTGCAATCAAATCTTCCTCTGTCTGACAAAACTTATCTTTAGGGTTCAGATGCACCTTACACAATTTACTCAATTGTTATTTCTAGATTTATCAGGATAATAAATACACATATTGGGCATTTCAGGTGTATCTCTATGATCTCAACAGGAACTATATAAAATCTCTCTCCCCAAGAGAAGAAAAGATGTACTGCCCAAAGTAATTTGCATGTTGACATTTAAAGCTGAATTCATTCTTAAAAAGGATTATTTCACTCAAAGCCTTAAAATATGTAAAATTAACAACAAAAGTAGTCCACTGTGCCAAGTTTGAACTGTTAGACATTCCTAGCCTATTAGGTCAAGTTCTGCTATTGGTATAGTCAGAAAAATAAATTTGTTAATCTTGATGTCTCCCAAATTTTCATCCGTGTGAAAACTACATTGCTAATTTAGACAACACTAAAGGAGTCTTTGAGCAGAAGCTGTGGTACAGAAATACAGAGCTGAGGCAGAGTTTACATGTGTGTCTACAGTGTCAGTCTGGGGTTTAGATATTCACCTTCTGTGATAGCATACCACTCAGTTTTCAGAATTTTAGGAGAGTGTAGAAATTGCAAAACTATGGAAGATGAACAGTTGCTCTTTTAACTTTTAACTAAAAAATGCCAGTAATTCAGCAAACGTACATTAAGAATTCAAATTATGCCTAACAGCCATCACTAGACGTGATTGGCAGACTTTTAGAACCATATATTTATGTTTAACATGGGTAATAGAAATTACTTACTTAGAGTAAGTAAATGTTATGTTAATGGTGTAACCATAATAAATGTGGTTATAACAGCTTTTTCTTTAGCTAATTAAACACCTGTATTTATTGATTTAATGAAATTTAGATGCAAGTTAGCACCTGTAATCTGATAGCTAGAGTTATTAGGAGGGATCAATATTTAGTATTTTAAAGATATTAATAATATTTATCACAGCAAAATACGTTTTGCTATTGGAATTTGATAAATAGTAAATTTGTTCATCATTTCCCTAGCTGTGACAGAATCAAACCTTTTATTGAGACATTTCTAAAATTTTGTAATAGTTTGTTGTCAGATACTTATGAACAATGATCACAAGCAGCATCTCAGAGGTTTCTTTTCACTTACTTTTGAAGTTCCATTCTGTCACTGTGGTTTAACTTTAACAACACTGCTGGCAGGGGCTTTATTATATTTTTTTAATTAATGATTTAATTTTCTTGATGTGCAGCTGACAATTAACCCAATTTTTCATGTCAGATACTTGACTGTTGATTAGAATGCTGATTAGGTGTTTGATTGGTGATTCAGACATTTTAATTATTTTCATGCATTAAAAGAATTTACACTTAAAAAGAACTGTCTGACAAAGCTGTTAGAATACATACATATTCTAATAGATCTTCAATAATCACAGTGATTCAGTGACAAACCATTTACATAAGTTTATAAAGAATGAAAGCATTGTTTACTTTCTCCTAAATCTATTCAGCACCTCCCTGAAAATGCACAATTTTTTTTTCTAATTTCATTTTTCTGGTGTAAACTTCTAGTAGTAAAAATTCAAGAATGAATGTGTTTGCTAGGTGAAAAAAAAAAAAAAAAAATTCCATGCTTTTTTTTTCCCTCTAAGTCTTCCAGAAGATGACTTACATAAAGCATACCTTATTTTCTGTGGTCATTAAGAAAATATATTCATTTTGCACAGTCCCAGCATATCATGCCCTGCTGCAAGTATTGTGTAACCTCATTAAGATCAATAATGCTATGAAACCAATAGCAGTTAATGAAGCAAAGACATTTAAAAAACAACTTTGAGCTGCTTAGATCCCAAGAGAATCAATGTTAAGAATATGATAACTGTACAAATCTGACCCTCAGGCATTTTGAAAAATCTGTGTAGCGCCAGCTATTGGGAACTCAGTTCTTCATGCTATACAAAATTTGCACCTCTTCTGAGGTCTGTTTATTTTGTTTGCTTTAGGGTTTGTTTTCAGGTTGATTTTTTTTTTTTTTGTTTAGTGTTTGTTTTTCCATTGTTTTCTCCAGGAAGTGCAGATTTATATTCAGCATACACAGATATTACACAGTCCCCCAGATCAGATCTTGCAAGTTAATATTGTTTAGTCTCTGTCTATCACTTCCAGCAAAACCAAAATACTGCCTCTTCTTTGGACCTGCAGGAAGACATGCATTTGTATCTGGTAGTTCACTATTTATACATGGCAAAACTAGTCTCTGGGGAAATGATGTGAGAAAACACCTGCATCTCACCATTAATAAGAATTAAACAGTTGTTGTTTGGTATTTACAAAATGAGGTCATAACTTTTGAGCATGGATCATACTAGAATTTAGGCATTTTAAAAACAATGGTCAGCGGCTGTCCATGAAAGCAGTTTGCAATACCTTGGTGGAGAAAAGGGATAATAGTGGCACATTGTAGCGGAAGTAACATCATTTTGTTATATGTTTTTACATATTCAAAAAGCCTAATACACTGGAACGTTAATAATAACATGTTGTTTTAGAATAAATACAAAGAATCAGGGCATAGTAAGCATTAGGTTATTTTCCTTGGAAGTCATTGAAAGGGAACTTACTCTTGATGCTATTTATAGTGACCCGGAAAATGTCAGAAAAGAGCTCTTAGTACATTAATACCTCTGTAACAAGAAGGTTTTTTAAACCACATCCTGCAAGATTATGAATTTAAACTACAAAGTGGTGCTGAAGTCTCTCTCAACATCTACCTGAGTCAAGTGAGTAGTTTATAAACTGATCTTCTCAGGATAGTTACAGATGCCCTCTTGAATGTGGTAGGAACTGAATAAGAAATAAAGGCATTCATAGCCTTGTTTTTTATTAAGGGAATTGTGAAGAACAAGGTTAACAACATGAGCAGAAACAGCAGGATCATAATAATGGCATGCAAAAAAGACTTAGTGATGCAGAGCTTGGTTTATCAGCAAAATAATCTGTGTCTTTTAAATATGTATGAAGATTTCAACAGACAATTTTCTGTAATTTACCTACCTACTGCATATTATGATTATATCTTCCTGGATAAAGAAAGAAGCATGAATTATGGAGATTCTTGATTGTGTTATCAAGCACTCTTGTACCTTGATAATAGCTGCTTGATGGTTTACTCTTTAGAAGTAATGCCAGAAAAATTCCGCCACTAAACTTAAAATTTGTTAAAAGAATAAATACAAAGTGTGCTTTAAAAGTACTTATTCTAAAAAGAAAAAAAAAATATAAAAACATAGTTTTATATGTCAAGAATTTCTAAAAAATACCTGGTAAAATTTGATTTCACAAAGCTGCGGTTAGTAGTTTGAAATTCTTCTGGCAATAATCAAGATTTGTGCTATGGTCTTGACATTCAGAAGGCATCAGTCTCTTTTACTGTAAGCAACAAACATTGTTTTAAAGCTTTCTCAAAGCCTGAGGAATGCTGAACCTCTTACATTATCTAGAGTGCCCTGAATCCAACTGCATTTCTGATGAGGTAGGACTTTGAAACTAATTGCCCTCAAGCACTATTTTTACTGTAAAAGTGAAAAGAAAGAGTACAGAAGTAGTTTGACTGATAGCTGTCAAGCAGACAAATTGGATTCTTAATTGGATTTTGTCTTGTGGGGAAAATTAAACACATTTTTTAAGAAGACACTAGTTATTTCCACCAAACTGTCTCTTTACTAGGATTCTAAAACTATAAGGCCATTTGCTGAAGAAATTCCTGTTCCCTTCACCTGCTGTCTGTCAAAGACAGTTCTTTGTATTAATGTTACTGTTGTCATTATTCTTATCATTAATATCTACAAGCATTTTGCTAATTTACGATCACTGAAAATGGTGAGAGACAGAGAGAGAGGGAGAACTGAAGATATATATTGTAGAAGGAGGAAAAAATGAATTGGATGAACCTGTCTCTGCTTTGCTAGAGTGCTTCTATAACCTAGGGATAAAGAAGTTCAGTTCAAAGAAAGAAGTCCCAGATTTTAATCCTGGATCCTGATGCCATTTATGCATTTTGGTAATTAATTCTTGAAGTGAAATAGCTAACAAACAAACAAAAAACAATAAAACTATTTTTAATATAGCCTGGTTTATTTTCTGATGCCAGTCCAACATTTCTTTTCATGGATGCTACTTATTCCTCAAGACAAGGAATGTGGGTTTCAGAGCAGCAAAGATTTTCAACACTTACACAGCCTTAGTAATCTTATTTGGACCTTATCCAACTTACTTAGAAATCCGTAACAGATATGCATTTTTCTGTTAATTTTAAATGGAGATGGTCAAGATCCTGCATATGTAAATTATATAATACATACTTACCCGTAACTTTTGCTAGTAGATTTGTAAAAGATATATATACAAAGTTCTGTTAGCTTTTTCTGTTATTTCGAAGCAAAATCTCGTAAAAATGTAAACAGTTATTGATTCTTCCAGAATAAAGATTTAACTGATAAGAAATATAGTAAAAAAAAGTTATTAATATCTTCTACGTAAGACTTGTCACAAAATATTAATTCAGAAGTGTAACTTTAACATGCATGTAGGGTCTCAACATAGAGTAGCATAAAATCGTCTATGTCTGTCACTTAGTTTTTCTGCCAATGAGGAAATAGCAGGTTTCTGGAACACCAGCCTTTAGATGATGATAATGATGATGAAGATGATGAAGAGAGTTGTGACAATCCATTATCCTGAAGACTACTGGGAACAGAACTTACGCTTTTTGTGGATATATTACTCTTTAACATAAAGCTTCCTAACAACCTGAAAGTGTGATAGTACTCCCACAGAAAACACAGTTTAAGTGATCTGTCTATCTATCTATCTATCTATCTATCTATCTATCTATCTATTTTATTTCTGTTAATAAAACAGTGCAAATAATGTCAGTATTTTGACAGCATTTTGAAAAGAATTAGTTATGAAACATCTAGGCATCTTTGGCAAATATGACGACATTTTAATAGACTGGAAGCTTTTATTTCACTCGATTATTTATTTGACTGCTTCTGCTGATAGCTACCTGAGACACAGTATGCATAAGTACTTCTGATGGCTTCAGTAATACACAGGACCTAAAAACGCTCTACAGGCATTAATTGCAAAAAAACCTATTTGAAATAAATTGCTCAAATGGAGCTTGTGTTTTATTATAGCAGTGTGTGGTGCTTGATTGCGGAGTGTGGGGGTATGTGTGTGTGTTTACATGTGTATGTGTGTGTATATGAAATCTAATTAATTGTAAGTAGTTCCTAAGAGATATATAATAATAAAAAGTCATTGTGCTGAAAAGTTTGAGATAAAACGAGGTCAATAAAATGAATACTTCTTCATAAAAAAAGCTGTTTAAGAACTTCAATATATTTGAGAGTATTAAGAGCCTATTAATGTAAGCAGAATATATCCAGTGAAAACCTAAACAAGTCCTTTGAAATTAAAGGTAAAATGCTTTATTTGCATAAATTTTAGATATTTCTAAAACCTTCTTGGAAAAAAAAAGCTGATGCTGCTTCAGAAAATTAAGATATCTACAAAACTGCGATCTGTTTGAAAATTCTCAAAATGGAAAGACAGGAACAGACTCTAAGCTGCTTGAAGAGTAACATTGTCTGTAGCTGATGCAAAATATGCACATTGTGTAGCACTGACACTTTTTCTTTGGAAGTGTAATAAAGTTTTGACCTGAACAAGTCTTCCATGGGAAATTTAAATGTTACAAGAATTAAAAGAAAATGTCGTACACTGGTAGCTGTGTGACAATGAACTGTGTCTAAAAGCCTGGTTTTGTCCAGTGTCTTAAAAGAAGACACTTTTCATTGACAGATGGGAGGGAACTTTGTATAGCAGTTAATGCAATCATTTCCAGATTTAAGCTACCTTTTTGAGACACGAAGGTACCATTCTGATTATTGACATCAACCTAATGAAAACCGCAAACCACCAATTTATAGACAACATTTGATGGAGAACTGATGAAAACTTACTGGCTTTTACTGAGCCAATGTAGAAAAAAATCCTAAATAAAGCAAAAATGTCTAATTTCCAATATGAACTTTGATAACTGCATCTTGCACTTGTTTCAATCTACTCGGTCAAGTATTTTTTAGCATGAGAGTTGATATTTTGTTCTGTAAAAGTAACCATAACCTGTGAAAAACATGCCTCAGAGTTCTTATGTGGCTTTAGTTATTCGTTCTTTTGTTGTAAGGCATATTTTCAAGATCACAAAACATGTGTGTATCCATCTGCAGATCCATATATGTATGCACATGTGCTGTCCACATATGCATGTAGTTGTGCACACATTCTGTGATATAATGAATTCAGATTCTTCAGGATTCTTTCAAAGTGTCAAAATCAGGATTGAGCATATTTCTTACTGGTGTCTGTGATGGGTTTACCCTTGGCTGGGGGCCAACCCACGCACCTGTTTGCTCACTCTCCCCCCACCAGACGATGGGGGAGAGAATTAAAGGAGTAAAGG
>NW_010132069.1:0-202 GCF_000699245.1 Pterocles gutturalis
CTGTTTGCCTGGCAGGAGCGAGCTCCGCCGCCCAAACACCCCCTGTCAAATTAGTGAGTCAGAAGACGTAAGAGAGACCACCGCTGCTAATTTGTACATTAACTGGTTCTGACAGAAATATTTCACAAGTGAAAAAACAGAAAATGTGCCTCAAGACAATGTGCAACTTCCGTACCAGCAAACTTCTGCTTAACTGTGCGCT
>NW_010132070.1:0-4402 GCF_000699245.1 Pterocles gutturalis
AGGGGTAAAATTTCAGTGCATTTTGCACGGGCAGCCTCAGCCTAGCCAAATCCCTTCCCCGTGATGGTGTAAGCGATAGGGGACTTCCTGCCTGTGCCATCTGTTCGTGTCATTTCGGTAATTAACCAGCGCTGCCGCAGGTTTTGTCTGCTGACAGTGATGAACGGCAGCGCGATTCCCCAGGGACAGTCCTGTGGGGTGCTGGGAGAGGCTGGCAGGTAGTGGGGGGGATACTGTGCCGTTTGCATTCATATTCACTCCTGGGCTTTGCAGGAACGGTGCCTGGAGCAGCTGCTGGCTTGTACGCCCAGATCCACGCTTGGCTGATGGGGACGGAGGAAACCATGAGTGGGGAAGAGGAGCTGGAGCTGGCTGTGATACAGGCTTCCTCTGCAAGCCAAATTTCTTGTCAAGCCACTGTGGCCCTACAGAAATGGCATGGCATGTGCTCGGGCAGTGTGTGCGTCAGAGAATTAGCTAGTAAAGGTCAGCTGCAATGGAAGAGGGGCATAAGCCTTTGTGTAGTTTATGGAGATAAGCTGGAGCGGGGAAGTTGGGCTCCAGGTTTCAGACAGCTTCGTGCTGTGCATGTGGAGAGGGTGACAGAAAGGGGAACAGAGAGGTTGGGAACGGTTCCTTGTGAGATTTATGGGTCATTTGTATGACCTGAATTTATTAAGCCCCCATGCTCTTCCCCCTTCTGTGAAGAAAATCGGAGCTGATTCTCAGGTTCAGTCCTGTGTTTACAAAAGACTTTTCAACCTCAACTGAGGTTGCTATGGAAATCGTACTAGTTTATGCCTCGTGTTTGTCTTACCAACTTGATTTGTAAAAGAATGGTGTGAATTTAGTGTTGGCTGAGTTCCCAGCTGGCCGTGCTGGCCCTGGAAGGCATCCTTGCAGTTGCAGCCCTGGCTGGAGCAATGCAAACAGCTTCCCCATGCTGTCTGCCAGCTCACAAGCTCCTGTGCCTGCTGCTCTCCCAGCCTTGGGCCCTCTTCAGCCCACCAGGACAGAAACCAGGGAGCGCCAGCCTGTACTCAGCCCCTACCAGGGAGACACCCCCTCCATTTGCAGAGGCTGGGGCAAGTATATGCCCCCGTCCCCTCTCAGTCACTGTAGAATGGGTTCTAGAAGCGGAGTTGCTGCAAACTGATTTAAGTTTCCTCTTCCCTTTGCTCTGCTGAGTCCTGAGCACAACACAAGCCAGTTTAGCTCACTAGCCTGTAAGGTGTCACTCTGTTTCTTCCTCCTTGCTGCCATGGCCACCCCTCCAAAACACAGCTTCCAAAAATGGGGGTGTGAGCGATGAGCTGTCAGGTTTCAGTGCTTTCATGCTAATCGCCACGAGAGGAAGGCAGAATGGCAGCCGTGCCTGCAGACATTGTGACAGCCCGAGGGCTGCGGGGAGCAGCTGGGCAGCTTGATTCTCTTGCCTGAAGTGCGGCTGGTGCCAGCGACAACTCACAGCCGTGGGAAACAGCAGAGGCAGTTGCCTGTCATCCAGCAGAGGCCACGCAAGCAATGTGGGGAAAGAGACCTATGAGCATCTCACTCTCAAACTACATGAGTAGGGAATTACTGCAGACTCTTGATGTATTATGCACGTTACTTTTAAGATGAATCTGGGGAGAGGGGACAAGACTATTACCTGGGTCATAAAAAAATAGGAAGCATTTCATCATGCTATTAAAAAATCCAAAGCCCACAAAATGAAAGTGCTGGGCTAGGATCTGGACAGAACTGGGCTTACTGAAGACAGGGGATTTGCACTAGAACAGGGAAGTGTGTTCATAGTTCAGTGCAAACCAAACACAAAATTCAGCTCCCTGAGCTGTATCAAAGCAGCACATTTGTGTTTCAGAGCAAGGGCATTCTGAGGAGTTTTCCTACCAAAAGGATCCTTCTGGAAACAGTGTACGCCTTTGCTGAGACAGACCCCCGCATATCAGGCAGGAGCAGCCATGTGAAACACTCGTGTGAAAGGTGGGACGCTGTGCTGCTGAAACCCCTTCACATTTTTGCTCCTTTCATCGTATCTGCCAGGGTGCAGCTCAGTGCCAGCATCCCCGCAGGCCAGTCCTGCTCCGTCCCTGGGCAGAGGGCATCGCTGGCAAGCAGTCCAGCCCAGCCCACACACCGAGGCTGCTTTCCCCTCGTTTCACTAGTAGATCTCTGTGTTTGATGCTTCCTGCCCTCCCAGGAACCCTGTGAAAGGAAAGGAAAGCATGTTTTCCAGCAAGACTAATGCTGTAATTAGTCAATTTGCTAATATGCTGAGGTGTGAACAGCTTACAGCGAGGCAGGAGGAGCAGCTGTCCTGCAGGCACAGCCCTCAGTGCCTGCCTTGCGGGCAACGAAGCAGTCCATACGGAGGGGCTGTCACCTCCCCAGCTGCCCAGCTCCTGATGGATGAGCTCTCCAGGACTGGTGAACAGGCTCTGGAGATTTTTGGGGAGGGAATGTTTTTGTGAATGGATCATGACACAACCATATCTTGATTACAGAGCTGAGCAGCTCCCTCCACCCCCCAAAAGCCATGTGTTAGCTGCGTCTGGAAGCCGTGTCTGTCACGCTGCTTAGCTGTGACAGTACAGTCTGGGACAACGTACCAGTTTTCCCAGGGGATCCTCAGCAGAAGAGAGCACACTACAAAGACATACAACAGCAGAGTGTGAAGCACTGCCTCCCAGGAGAGATGAAGGCACAGGAGGAGGGAATGACACGCTGTGGGGAACTTGGCTGCTAGGAGATGCTAGCCCAGGCCTTTGGCGAGGGAGGTGCATCTTCACGCCCCAGGGCTGCTCATTCCCTATTATCTGCGCTGCTTTGGGGATGGAGGCGTTCCGACTTGCATCAGTGACAAACCAAACAAAGAAAATAACAGACTGGGAAGAGAGGAAACCCTGCCCTGCACAGCCTGGACCCATCCTCCACCTTCCTCCGCTCAACAGTAAGAAAAACACCCCTCTCCTCCACCCCCAGTGCACTCCATTGGGCACAGAGTCCAAGCCCAGCCTCAACTGCCTGGAGATAGCAATGAGGTCTTACACACATGCGGCATGACAGCATCTGCTCTCTCTCTCTCATGTAGCAAATCCAGCAAAGCCCAAGTTCATGCTCATATGCTGTCCTTTTTGCAAGTGGTTTTATTTTAAAACTGGAACTTGAGTTCCCCATTTCTTTAACAAGTCCCTTTTTTTTTAAATAAAATTAATTTATTCTACAGAACAGTAAACTCTTCCAGACTCTTCCCTATTTACAAATTAACATTTTTGCTTGCAGATAATTCCTTCCCTCTCCTTTTCTTATCCCATGACACAGAATGTGAAAAATCAGCCAACACCTGACGGTCTGTAAGGCAATGCTCCCATCCACAACCACCTGGCCCGATGGGACCTCGGTGAAGAACACGAGTGACAATGTCCATGCCGCGTCCAGAGGTCCCCCCTCATTCACTATGTGTGTGAAGGAAGCAGGTCTGTGTTAAACCCAGCAACCAGGAGCATCTGGCCTCTCCCTGCTGCGCGGGCTGGGTTTTAGTTGTGCTGAGGAAGGAGAAATACCCCCACCAGAGCAAACTGCTCCTGCTGCCCTCTGAAGGGCCACGCATTTGGGGAGAAGGTGGAATTTGCTGCAGGAATGAGATCTGACAGCCCTCAGCTCACGCACCCGTGGGTGGGCCAGAAAGGCAGCTCTCACATCGCAGGAGCCTCGGAGATACCTTCCCTGCCCTCTTGACATGGGAGAGACAAGCGATTCCAGCGCTGGGGACATGCTTTGCTAGCTCAGGAAAGAAGGCACCTCAAAAAAAAAAAAAAATTGACCCAAACCAAAACTCCAGGCAAATTGAAGGGGATTTGATCTAGGTTGTGGCTTGACTCATACATCTCTTTGCACTAGGTGGTAACTTCTAGAGGGGTATGGTGGGGTCTGCTCTACCTGGAGACCTAGCTAGATACTTCAAAGCCACTTCACTGGGGTCCTGCCAGCGCTGTCACCCAGGCCTGGCAGCCACATGAGGAGCCAGGAGTTCTGCTGATGGGCAAGACAAGCCACATGAGCCAAACCGAGAGGGACGTGCAAGCACTTTGCCTGCAAGCAAAGCTGCCCTTTCAGAGTGTCTCCCACCCTACACAATCCGGGTAAGCAGCCTGACCTGGAAAACCACCCCAAGGGTTCAGTGACCTGTAGGAAAAGCACCGATGACAGTGCATACCTGGCCACAGCGGGTTTCTGCTCTACACTCTCTTGCAGGGCTCACTGCGACCGGGGACCTCCTTTTTCTGCTAGAGATGTGTGTGGCTGCACTGGGCTATCAGAAAGCCACCAAGAAGTGGTGACTGCTGCAGTGCCTGGTCTAGTGCTGCTACGGCTGTCGCTGGCAGGGTTTTACATCTGC
>NW_010132070.1:4415-5295 GCF_000699245.1 Pterocles gutturalis
GAGGGCAACCCGGCCTTGCCTGGCCCCTCCGTGGCAGCTGGCTGTCCACCCATCGGGCAGCAGCCCCATTCCTTTTGCTCATTCTGAGCATTTCTATTTCTCTAAGGAAAAAAAAAAAGTTAAACCCTCAATAGCATCTGCTGAAGGTATGTAGTGTTTTCATTCCCGGGAGCCCAGCCAAGCACCTGCACGGTGAGGCTGCCCCTCACCTCCAGACACAGCCCCGGCCTCGGTCTGACCCCTCTGAGACAGCTTGAATGACTAACAACTGATGCAAAGGTTTGCCTTGAGCAATGGAAAATATTGCCTAGCTGTGGTAGAGAGGAGGCAGAAGGCTGAGCTGATGCCCTTGCAAAGAGCTTAGGTTTTGAAAAAATAAAGAGAGGGAGGAAGAAAGGGGTGAGCCAGGGACTCTCCATAGGTACAGCAAGGAGAGAAAGGACAAAGGAACAGAAATGGCAGGACAGCAGGAAAAACCTTCCGCAAATGTCATTCATTAACCTTTGGAAAACACCCTTCTCCTGGCATAGGGTGGGAAATGGGAAACATGTGTCCCAGAGGGAACCCGAAAGCCAGCCTGGATAAACCCTCACGCCTTGGCAGCAGTGCTTGATCCGTGTGCGCAAGAAAATCCCCCGCATGGGGATCTGCCATTTCCACGGTCATCCCAAAGTGCCAGAGCCCCTCGGCAGGTGGTTTGCAGGGCGGTGGTGCCAGGAGGGCTGTTGGCCATGCTGGGTCTCACCCCAGAGGGACATGCTGAGGTGCTCTGGCTGGAGGACGGAGCTCATCGCAGCTTCGGGCTGGCATCCCACGCTGGGCATCCCCAGGGAGGAGACGCAGGGAGCCCAGCTCGGCCCTGGGAGAGCTCTTGGTCTGA
>NW_010132070.1:5384-5662 GCF_000699245.1 Pterocles gutturalis
CGCGGGGGGCCCCCCCCCCCCCCCGACACAGCTCCCGAAAGTGGCAGGGAGCAAGAAGGACATCCCAGCTGGGCTGCTGGTGGTGGCAGGAGGAGTTGGTGAGGCTGGTGCAGCAGTGAGGGGCACAGGTGCTGCGCATCCCCCCGCCATCCAGCCCCCACGTGTGAGGGGGCTCAATAGAAGGAATATTGGTTTTCCACCGCCCGGGTCCGGTTCCGGGCACCGTCAGTCTCATGATAGTCCTCGGCGCTGGTGGCAGAGGGCTCCGGCCGGCGCTC
>NW_010132071.1:0-1378 GCF_000699245.1 Pterocles gutturalis
TGGAAGTGAGGCTGACCGGTCTATAGTCATATGCTCCAGCAGTGTAGGAGCGATCTGCCAGGCTGGAGCTGTTCACATCCCACCAGAATGATGTGGCCAGAAAAGCCTAAAATGCTGCCATGCTTGAAATGGTGCACAAAAAATCTGCGAGGCAGCTGAGCCTTTTGGAAAGGAGAAGCTGAAGCAAGCATGCCGTGCCCAGGCCAAGGGTGCTGGGGCTGCACCCGGGCTGCCAAACACCCGCCCGCCTCTGACGAAGCACAGGAGAAACAGTTTGAGTTACTCGGGGCAGCTCCTGCGTGCCCAAGGGGGGATGTCATAGAATTGTTTAGGTTGGAGAAGACCCTCAAGAGCGAGTCCAGCCATTAACCCCACACTGCCCAGCCCAGCACTGAACCCTGTCCCCAAGTGCCACATCGACACGTCTTTTAAATCCCTCCGGGGATGGTGACTCCACCACGTCCCTGGGCAGCCTCTTCCAGGGCTTGACAACCCTTTTGGGGAAGAATTTTTTTCCTCATATCCAATCTAAACCTCGCCTGGAGCAACTTGAGGCCGTTCCCTCTTTTTCTAGCACTTGTTACTTGGGAGAAGAGACTCACCCCCACCTTGCCACAACCTCCTTTCAGGCAGGTGTAGATAAGGACAGAGGGACAAGCACTGCCCTGATCCTGCTGGCCACACCATCGCTGATACAAGCCAGGGCACCGTTGGCCTTGGCCACCCCTTGGTTGGAGTTACAGGAGGAGCAGAGGGGAGCAGATGGGATGGGCAGGGCTAACAGCTGCCTGTGGGCAGATCTGCTAAAAATCCCATGGCGGCTGTGCTGGGAAAACGCCTCTTGCCTCCAGCCTTTGCACTGGCACGGACCCACAAGGCTGGTTTGTGTTTTCTAACTCGGTCTCCAGGCAGCCGGGGGATTTTCCTCACTCTCCTGCTCTCAGAGCCCAGTGGCTCCTGGCTACAGAACTTTTTCCCAGCCAGCTCTGCAGGGGTGACTCAGATTTATCCTGCTGGGGTAGATACAGCTTCAAAATAAGCAATTTAAGTCAAAGGGAAAGTAATGACATAGTCCAGGCAGTAATTAGTACTGATGAAGCAATAGCAAAGCTGACACAAAGGTCCCATCCCACTGCAGCCCTGCAAGGCAGGACTTGGGGGTGCTGGGGGGTGAGGAGCGGGACATGGCCCGGCAACGTGCACTGGAGCCCAGAAACCCCCCGTGTCCTGGGGCATCCCCAGCAGCGTGAGGGAGGGGATTGTCCCCCTCTGCTCTGCTCTGGTGAGACCCCCCCTGCAGTGCTGCCCCCAGCTCTGGGGTCCTCAGCACAGGACAGACACGGAGCTGCTGGAGCGGGGCCAGAGGAGCCACGGAGAT
>NW_010132071.1:1704-19822 GCF_000699245.1 Pterocles gutturalis
GTGGGAGGTGTCCCTGCCCATGGCAGGGGGTGGCACTGGATGGGCTTTAAAGGTCCCTTCCCACCCAAACCATCCTGTGATTGATGAGTGGCAGCTGGGGAGCAAAGCCCCAGGATCCAAGCTAGCAGAGCTGTTTCCAGCACCCTTCCTAACTCCTTTTCCACCTTCTTCTCCAGATGAGTCTTTTGACGAAGACTGCTTTGACGAGGACGCATACTACGCAGCTCTGGGAACCCGCCCGCCTCTCAACATGGAGGAACTGGACTCTTCCTACCAGCACATGATCGATCTCTTCTCTCTCTGCACCAGTGAGGACCCCAAGAAGCGTCCCTCAGCTGCGTGCATAGTGGAGGCCTTGGAGACAAGCCTGGCCCAGGAATAAAACCACCCCAGCTCCCCCATCCACACACTGTCGAGCTTGGGGACAGTGGATCCGGCTCCAAGCTCCAGGACACAGGAGGCTGGGATTGAACACGGAAGAGTAAAGCTACTCCTGCAGCCTTTATCCTTCTAGTATGTGACACCTGCTCTGTGTACGTAAAACCAGAGCCTAAACTCATTAAGGACTAACCCCCAGTTTAAGGACAGGCCTGGGTGCTGGGGCTTGCTCTGCTGCTAGAGCAACCCCCTCACATGTGCTCTTAGGTCCTGAATAAGCTACGTGCTCTGTTGTGCACTAGTTTTGCTTTTAGGTGTTGTGTTAGAGCTGTTTTGAAACCTTTCCTTCTCTCTTTGTGGTGTGTTAACAACAGTTTTGTTACTGAGATGTTAAAAATAAATTGTTTTCTTAATGTCAGTGTGACAGCGGTGCTGCTTTTTTCCTTCTGAGGAGTGTGCGTGTGTCTGCCAGGTATGTGTAAGCTTTGGTGAGGGCTCTTGTGCAAAATATTTGTGCTCTTGAGGTGCTGGGGACAGGAGCCCCTAGGTAACGAGATCATTACAGAGGTTGAGCCGCTGTGAGCTCAAGGAAAAGGCTTCCTGCCATCACAGCGTCAATTGTACCATGCTACAAATGGTGTAGGGTTAAATCCCCAAGTCTCTTGGGGATTTATTAAAGAAAACCCTGCTGTTGGGGGAAATTCCTGGACACAAAGAGGTTGCTCCACACACTTGTCCTGTTCCCCCATGCAGCCACTGATGCCTTCTCATCTGAACTCAAATTAGTTGGAAGTGTTCCCACATCGCTTCTGTGCGCAGAAATGAGCTCGAGCAGCAGCGTTTCACACGTTTTATTGAGCAGACAACCACCGTGACAGCTTCCCCTGCAGCACACCACCCTGAGGGTTCCAGATCTTATACACGGGGGGAAATCCTGCCACGAGCCAGTTGTTTTAAGACTTCTTATACTCCTCTGTGCAAAAAAATCAGCAACTGCTTGTACTAAGGCTTCTGCCCTGCTTTTTACAGCACACACAGGGCAGAGAGCTCAGTTACATACCCCCACATCAGGGACAACAGCCAACTTTATATTAATTAAACCTTTTAAAGAAATTAAGTTACTTGCAATAAAATTTAGTTTCAGAAAAAAAATCTTACAAACCTACCTGAAATGCAAGCAAGGTTCCACAACATCCACTAAACTAGAACTCAACTCTGTACACAAAGTGACACGCTCCCCCCCAGCTCGCTCGCCAGGGGAGGAAGAACTAGCGCTCAGACATTTAGCCAGGTAACAAGGCTTAAAAGTGTTATTTTAAACACACAAATTATCTTAGATTATTTCAACAAACCTCAACTGGTACTAACCAAGTAAAATCAGTTGTTATAAATAAAATTATAAACAAGGAAGTTAGGAGTTTGGCAGTATTTCATTGCAAACAACTTGCCATCTGGTGTCGGGTCGGAGAAGGCGATTTCGTTGGTGCTCAGGTAGCAGCCGTACATGAAGGTGTTCCTGGAAGAGAACAGAGCTGTCAGCCTGCGGCTTTTACCTGCAGCGCTGTCCCCCCAGCCCTCCTCTGCAGGGAACTGTTACTCTGGCGCTTTGCTTTCAAACAGGATTGCTGTGAGATACCAGTTTGCTCTCTTGGCTTCTGGTGTCATCAGGAACCAGGAGGCATTTTAAAATGAGCAAGAAGGATAATGTAAGATCAAACACAGGCATAAAACCCAGGAGGAAGTGGAGACTGAACACTGGCTGATCATTTTTCAGAATATTGAGCTCCAGCTACAATAATTTATGATTATAAATACATACATATATACTCCTATACTTATGTCTGTGTTTGATATACAGACAGGGAGCAGGTGTGACAAAAAGATCTGTGCTACGGCAGGCTCCTGGACTCCCAAGCTCCCCTCAAGGCACTCTGTATCAACAGAAGAGGGGAAGTTTGTAAGTCTTCCTCCCAGTTTGGTCCGAGCTTGAAAAGTTTGGAATTTCCCGCCTGGAAAACCTCAAGTGTTTGGGGCCATCAACTTGGCCAGTTAAAAAAACAACCAACAAAACACACACACACAAAAAACCCCCCCAAAATTTTTCTCCCCAACAAGTACAGTTTCTCTTGGACAATCCAGTCAGTGTAGCTCTATGTTCCAGTTACACCCAGCAGTTAACAGCTCGGCCCACACTTGTGTCAGATTTTAAATAAAAATATTACTTAAATATCAGATACACATACAGTATGTGTCTACCGGACATCCTTCCACTACAAAGCAAGGATTTCAGACTTGCTTAATGATACAAATTTATCTCTTTTCCCCCAAGTTCTTTCTGAGGACTTTTTTCTGCAATCCCCAAGGACAAACCCTGGCTGGAATCCCCGCTCCCCGCCGCTCCGTACCTGACCACATCCACCATGCGCCGGGCGATGCCCTTCCTGCGCCTCAGGCCGAACACCCAGATCCTGCTGACACCGCAGACGGCCGGCTCAGGCTCGGTGGAGCAGCGCCAAGCCCGGTGCTGCTGCAGGGCGTCCTGCTCAGGGGACGGCACGGCTCCCGGCTCAGACAGCACGCGGAAAGCCTGCAGGGATGAGCAGAGGCATCAAACTGCTCCTTCCCGAAGGGACACAGAGCCACGGACCTTCCCGCACTCCCAGCCTTGCCCTCTGCTCTCCCACAAGGCAGGCCACCGCATAAACCCACTCCCAAACCAGAGGCGGGTGGAATCTTGCTGCAGCATCACCCGTGCAAACTCAACTACCTCCTGCCAGCAACATCTCACCCTGACAAAAGCACGAGCTTTTCCTTAATGTCTTTTTTTTTGGGTGGGCTTCTGTTTGTTTGCTTTTTATTTCGTTAGTTTTATTTCCCCCTGTCCTAAGCCGGGATTTCCGATACACAAGCTTACGCAAACAGCCCCAGTTATTAGCCTGCAATTTCACCCCCTCCCCATACAATTAAGAACACGTACCTGCTTGATTGATTCAGCCACTAAACACCCAACAATCATCTTCTCGTTGGACACAAACAAGTATATTTTAGCCTTGGCTGGGCAGCTCAAAGAAACTTGCTTAAATCCCAATTCGTTATCTACAATTTCTCGCACATCTTCTGCCTAAGAAAACAAAACCAGAGAGAGGCGCGTTAGGAAGCAACACGTGTGTTTCTGGTGTGAAAGCTGTCAGAAAGGGGACTTGCTCCCCCAAATAAGCCTGTGCTTACGCAAGATCAGGCTCTAAACATTAAAGATCAGGCTCCCACTCGTGTTTTCATCCCTCTACACCTCTCGCAGAGCACACCTGCCTGTCACCCCATCCTCGGGATGGAAAGGAGCGGGTTATGTTGATAACTTAAGAACACAAGCTCCAGCACAGGGAGCAGGGTTCAGATGTGTCAGGGTGGGCGTCCACAGCAATCCAGATCACTGCCACAGCCCCACTCAGCTCTCCTGGTCACCCTGTGCACTGGCGAGCGATGTATGACCACACGCTGAGGTAGTTCCAGGAGCTGAGCCAACAGAGAGCTAATCTACAACATAAACCCCAAAATAAACAAACATGTACCTTCTTGACGGCATATTTTGGGTCACTTGGAAGAATCAATACAATTTTCCCATCCCAGAACTCTGCCACAACTCGTTCTTTCTTCCAACCCTGCCACAGAGGGGAAAAAAAAAACCCCAAACAAACAAGTTAGTGGTCTGACAAGAGAGAGGAAGTGATTCAGCAAAGGCTCTGGCAGATGAAGCTGCAATCTGAACCACTTCAGCTTTCAGGAATCAAGTCAAGTCTCATTCATCCAACTGATGCAGGCAGACAGTTGCTGGAACTGCTTAACTGACATTTTCACCTCCCCTCAGGGTGACAAAACGTTTGCCTGCAGCTGTCTTGACTTTGTACCTGGGTACCACGTCCCCCCGCGTTCTTCGCCTCAGCGGTCAGCGCAGCCGTCGCCTTACCACGTATCGGAGAGCCTCGAGGAACCGCTCGTGGTGCTGGATGTGCTGGGCTTCATCCTCCGGGCTAGCGGCCGTGTAGATCATGCCACAGGACTTGCAAACTATGGCACCAAAATGCTTCTGACCGGCATCCTAGTGAGAAACAGAGCCAGCTAAGCACCCTGAAGCTGTTCAAAACCACAGTCAGTGTAAGGAGTGAGGCTGAAAATTGGTTCTAGCAACAATAATCAAAGATTCAAGTATTTGTTTTCATTTGTATTTGTGAAAAGGAGTCTTTTCATCAATTACCTAAAAATAATCTAACTTTCATCTCTCTCAGGACACAGGGAGGGGAAGAAAAAGGAACCAAACACCAGCTGTGCAAGCAAGCAGCAGATTGATCTTTAAGCAGCGAGGTGAAGTGAAGCCCAGTTTGTTCAGGACTCATTTCCCTGCACTGGCTGCTCTCCCTTCCCCGTGGGCTTCCCCCCCTGCCCCGTGCCACAGGACCCACCATCTGTCCCCTCTCCCTCGCAGGCCCAGCAGCGGGACACACAGCTGACTGTGCCGGGCAGGGTGGGAGCTCATGGCTCAGGGCTGCGATCACTGCTGAGTATGTGCTGCTGCCTTCCTCTCAGCGCAGGCACTCCGCTGGGTTTCTCCCTTCCACAGGGACCAATTTTCAAAACACTCAAAGATTTCTATCTGTGAGGTCTTGAATTTGACAGAAATCATCCCCATGACTGCCAAGGGGCTAGGAGGGGCAGATCAGCAGACAAGAACGATCATACAAGCCCTACTCCCTCAGGAAACAGGCTTGAAAACATCTGCATGTCACCAAGCGAGAATAAACGGTTCACTAAAAAATTACTCATCGCTCTGGGCGTATTTTCTGGAAACCCATCCATGTGATGGCTACATGACACACGAGCCTCAGTAACACAGTTTGACCTCCTCCTGCTCCACAATCAGGACTCCACAGCGAAGGGCAAGAGCAAGAAGGCAGACATGGAGCTATCCGAGGCACCCGCTCGTTAACAGAGTGAGCACTGCTCGGCTCAGCTCTCGGTCACACATTCCTGAGGTCGCAGCACTGTGCTGACTCTGCTCGCATGGCGGGCCAGGAAGCTGTGGGAAAGGAAAATTATCCAGCCAAATCCACTCCTATAGCATCCATACAGGCTTGGCTGAGTTACTCTTTGCCTTTTTTTTTTTTAGGTCTTATGTTCCATTAATCTCTTTTGAATTCTAAAATGTAATGAAGTGTTAGTCCCAGGGAAACCATAACAACCTATTTCCCAGCTACTACCCTTCTCCCAGCCTAGTGCTGAATATATTAATCTCTGCCACATTACAGTTGTCACAGTGTGGTTGGTTTGAGGTCTACACGTAAGGAAATCAACTTATTGGTTAACCTCAAGACATTTTTCTTGTTTCCTCCACACCAAGCCACCCTGAGGACCCAGCACGCCCCGAGGGGAACCTTACAATGACCATCTGATCTCTGGAGCACTTGCAGAGCTCTTTCGCCTTCTTGCTTTTCTGCGAGGTGTGAGATGGTTTTGCAGGTGGGTTGGACGCAAAGGGAGAAGTCAGTTCATCCAGCGCAGCCTGCGTCCTGAAAATCATTTCAGAGAGAGACAAGAACAAGTCACTGCAGACGAAGGTTAACGTGGCATGTCGGGTACCAGGGCATGGTAGAGAACACCCCAAACTAAGCAAAGCTTCTCGGCAGCGGTGGTGCCAGCTCCTCTGGAGGAGGAGGAGGGAAGGAGGGAGACCTCCAGGAAGTGCCACAATTGCATCAGAAGTTAAATGACTCTTGATTAAGCACCGATCTCACATCCACAGCCATCCTATTTCCAGGATATTGGAAATTCAGCTCCTTGAACAGTCAAAGGGATACACAACAAACAGAAGCTGAGGGCCACAACTGAGGAGAACTGGGGGTTTGTGAAGTCCGCAGTGGATCGAAGGGCTCTGGGAGATGAACACAGGGAGGGAGATGTGGCTGTGAATGCCTGGGGACGGCAGCAGAGCTGGCAGGGGAGTGCTGCCTGGCCACACTGCAAGCCACAGCACCACAGCTCGGTCTGAGCAGCACAGGATCCGTGCCAGGCTCTGGACAGTGTGACAGGAGGCAAGGAGAAGGGTCCTCCCCTGCCAGACTGGGCAGCAGCATCTGAAATCATCTTACACAGCTTCCAGCACTCCCATTTTGTGAGGAAAGCTGACTAGAGAGGGCATACCACCAGCACCACTCTCTCCTCAGGGGGCAAAAAGGGAAGAGAATGGAGAATTGAACTCAACCTACAAAGCATTTCCTCTAGGATTTGATCAAGCTGTACAAGAACCTGTGACAAGGTTTTGCCCAAGAATCACCATAGCTTGGTCTCAAGCCCACCTTCTGGGGTCCCGAGACCACTTCCCCACGCAGCTGCTGCTTTGCCACCCCAAGTCCCAGCCCCTCACACCAACACCACCTTTAGACCAGAGGATCAGCAGCATTTCTGGAAAACCCCTTGGTGTTGGGACCAAGCTCTCCTCTGCCATCTAGGAGGGACAGCTTCCCAAAGAGGGGAGCAGAGTGAAGCAAGGCCAAGAGGAATTTTTTCCATATTCAGATCCAGACATGGAAGCTTTACAGGAATTTCTGAGTTTAAAGGTTCATCTCCAGGGAAGCCCACTGTCAGGGGTGTTAATTTTTCTAAGCTCCCCTTAGACTGCTGTAGGTAAGGTGGCATTTCTTAAGCAATCTTGAAGCGTGAAACTGTAACTATTGTGCAGGGAACCTTACCATGGAACTAATTCAGAGAAACACCAAATGATTTGATAGATTTGCATGCTACGGAGAAGTTCCGAAGCAGAGACTTGATGTAGGAAATGCTTGTGCTCATCAGCTTCCCCCGAGACAAGGGCAGATCTGTGACTGCTTTGCAGTTAATCCCAACCACCAGCATCTCCACACATTCCAGGGTTCTGCTCACACCACGGAAGGTATTTGAAAAGCCACAGGGGGAAGCAAAGCAAATATTGCAATCAGATCTTTCTTTCAACACTTCTGGGGCACAGGATTACAGTAGCACGACAAGTTTTGGAAAGTTTATTTTGGCTCTTTTAGAAGCAGCTTTAAGTGAGGGGGGTTTTTTTATGTTCACAATAAACTTGGCTCAGAATGCTTTTATTGTTAACAAAATATATCAAGAAGTTGATTCCATGTGGGAGAGGGATGAGTAGCTCTGCTTCTTGTGTGGGAAAACAAGACTTTTTTTCCACTAGAGGTCTACGACAGCAAACTAATTGAAGAAATAAGCTAAGCAGAAGCACAGACACCAGGCAGCACAATTACACCTCAGGCATAAAAACAGCCCCCGTGGCTGTAATTCAGCAAGATCATGGTTTTACAGAATCAAAAAGCAAACTTCACACGCTTGTGCTTCATTTCCATCACACTTACAGCAGACTTACAGAACAGCCACTCAGGTGAGGAGCACGGGGAAGCAGAAGAGAAGCAGGTGCTTCCATTAATCCTTTCCACCCTTTTTTATTACAACTTCTGTCTTGTCTTTGGCACTGAGATCAAAACTTCAGAGTGTGCTGCTACCTAGGGCTGCTGTACCTGTATTTCTCAGGTTAAAAAAATGCAAACCAAAACACATTGGACCAGCGCAGTGACTGATCTTTGTACTTTGGGTGATTTCTGTACAGCACACGGGTACTGTGCCAAGTGCCAAGAGTGAAGATGCTGGGCAGTGTTAGCCACGGCACTGAAATATTTACACAAGCACATCCCAGGAGGAGTTGCTATGGAAAAGCAATGAACTTTGTGGCAGAGGGAGCTCAGCTTGACACTCAATTTAAAGAACACGGGGATTCTACACCACCAGCACAAGGCAGGTAAACAAGGCTTCTGAAATCTTTAGCTCCATACAACTTTCAAAAGCCGCTGCCTTCCCAAAAGTGAGTAATTGCAACAGTTTTAAAACTAATACTGTAGGCTTGGCTGGTAAAGGAGGTTGAGTGAGACAGAGAAGGTGCCAGTTCCTGCAAAAGCCACAGACTGGCCTGAGCAGAGCTCATGACCTTCCCCATCAGCCTTTCCAGGGTTACTCAGTGAGGGACCCGCAGTTTAACCGGCCCAGTTAAACCCAGCGGAATTTTCACACGCTGTAGCTGATGTAGCTCAACTTTAGCTCAAAAAGTTGCTTGCAGCACAGAATTGCTTCCAACACGGCAAGAATGCCCGTACTGCCATAACGACTGGCAATCTAGGTGGACTAAACCCACGAGCGTGCATTGTTTGCTGTCCACAGTGCTCCTAGAAGGTATTTACAGAAAGCCATCCCATGGATTGGATTCTAGAGAGGGACAGCGATGCCTCCTCGCTCACTGCATGGCCAGGAATGTGCCATTCTTAGGGATGAATATCTCCTGAAACACTCCCCCTTGTTCTAATGCTTGTATCATTAGCAACAGCTAAGAGAAAACTATTATTTCCTTTTTGGTTAAAAAAAAAAAATCAGCTCAATAATACGTACAAATTCACAAGTACAATGCAGTACAGACAGTAACTGAGTAGTTGCTTATTCACAGACTAGCATCCCCCTAAACCAACGTAACTTTCATCTTTCATCTTCCCCTTCAAAGGACAGAAAAGCCAACCCAATAACAACCCCAGACTCCCAAACCTTACAAGGATTAGGAGAAAGCTAAGCTACTGTTTTTAGAACTAGTATAATTTAAAAAAAAATAATGATTCTGCAGATCACTTCTGATCACTCTTGGAGAGAGTTAGGAAAGATTACCATACCTTTTCTTGCTGGTGGGGGCTGCACTGAATATGGGGTAGACAACAGCATTTGGAGGAGATGCTGGAAAAGACAAGTGAGGTTATTGCATTTCAGAATCCCTTTGAGTTGCAGAACGCATTGATACACGGCAACAGAAATTCAAACACCAGCGACACTTCAAAATGATCCACAAGAGTGAAATAGAACTTTGCAGACAAGAGCTTATAAGGGTCCCAGGACGTTGTTGATGCTGCAGGATAACGGTTACGTCCAGAAGTGTACCCAGCCACGATTACCTGCAACCCGCTTAAGTGACACTGCTCAGGCGTCCCACCGCTTCCCCCTCTCACTCTGAAATGATGAAGCAGAAATTTCTGCTGCAGTAGTTCAGTGTTTCCTTGGCTATTAGGAGTGTTAATCAAGCACAGGTTTTTCCATTATTTTGGCAAGGCAGCCTGAACCTAGAGCTTCTTCATCCCAGAGAAGCTGGGAAATGAGGGGCTCAGCACTAGGTTACGGCACCCAAGCTGCACATTTTAGGATAATTTAGCAAAGGCTTTGGTAAGTGAAACCAATCAAATTATTAGTGAGGTATTTATTTTCCCTCAATTTAGGTACTAGACTGCTTTATGCTCTCATATTTGGACTGTGTTCATAAATAGAGACTTCTTGGAAATTACAGCAACAAAACAAAGCACAAAAGCAGAAGAGTGGCCCTAAAAGCCTCCAGAAAACACCCCAGGAAGATGAACCAATTGTTTCTAGGAAGCAGGACACAATAAAAGAGTCCCTTGTCAATATCAGGAGCAGAAAAGATCACAAGGAGTGACAAAGAAGACACTAATAAGCAATAAAAACCCTACAGCTTCCTAGAAATGCAGGATCTGAGAGGGCCAAGAGACTTCTTGGGAAAGGCCCCAGCGGGTAAATAATGTCAGGGAACGCGATGGCAACAGCTTCATAAACAGGTGGAAAACAGTACGAGGAGGCTTTACACAGAGCTGGAGAGAGAAAGAAAAGCAGCTGTCAGCAGAGAGCACAGCCACTTCTCAGGACGAGAGGAGGAGGCACGGAGAAACACTGACCTTCACTAAAACAGGCTTCACTGTGTTCCACAAGTGGAGAAATAAGTTCCCATGTGAAGCAAGACTAAAGGGAGGGGGGGAAAAAAAAAGCTCAGGAGTGCTGGCAGTTTCTTCAAGAAAGAGATTAAGACCAGATGTGCCAGAAAGAAGTGGAGTAAGAGACAAAACACGGGTAAATAGGGACTTTTCTCTGAGGGAATCACAAAGGCGGTAGAAGCCAGGGGAAAGCAGAGCAGGAACTTTTAGGACTGAAAGCAGCAGTGCCAAATTGCAAAGTGAGCTCTACCCGGGAAGGCCACAGTACTGGGAAAACATCCTGGAACAGCAAGGGGAAAACCCCAAAGTTTCTGCTACCAAAAGAGGAGGAAATACTAAAACCAGATAACAAAACATTTAGTGCCTTTTTATTTCAGTCATCAATTAAATAATTGGTTGTGATGAGGGTGTTAGCACAATAAAGACAAAGATCTGAACTTCCAGGGCTGGGGAAAGGTGTGAAGAGAACTCTCAGATACATGAGACCCTTTTGGACTAGGGAGGATTGAATTAACCCAGGGCTGCTGGGGCGAGACCAGCGAATGCTGCCTTTTTTTAAAAGGGAAAAAAATAGAGAAACCAGGAAATGGGGATAAAAAAACATGACCTCAACTTCTGCAAACATACTGGCACATGTTAGCGCATACTTGGAAGATGAGACAGCAGGTAGAGGCCAACACACTATTTTGCCTTAATAAAATAATATTTAAGCAACCTGTTTTCTTTTTATTATCGTTTGTTACTCCCAAGAGGAGAACCATTGACGATCTTAAGCACATAAGGGCGTTTAAGAGTTTATTTTAAAAGTGTTCTTGCATTGAAAATGGGCAGAGACAAACCGATTGAAATAAGGAGAAGGGGAACCATGACACTTAACAACAAGACAGGCAAAATAAGAGATTGGGATCAACCCTCTGGGCAGCAGCTGTGTGTGAAACACTTGGGTCACTGTCTACCTCAAACGAAAGGCATCTCAAAGTTTCCTGTGGAAATGTACATGTTCAGTGCGGGTGAAATGGATAAATTCCTCCCTTCCTGCTAATTAGTGCTGGCAAGGCTCAGGTGCAGCTCAGTTCGGGAGCAGCAGAGCAGTGAGGAGATGGCTCAGTCTGGAGAAAACAAATCAATGAAGAAGTCAGATGTCTAAAAAGCAAGAGTTAAAAAGGAAAGCTGGAAGAACCAGGGAGATTCGTTCCAGGGAGAAAAGAATGGGGAAAAGACCTAATAATAGGATTCAAATGTAGCAGTTTCCCAAACCCTCCTGGGAATGGGCTCTGCAATAAAGCAAAGAGGAGAGAGAGGTTAGACACCAGGATAAAAACAGTTTACATCCTGCTTAACATCAAACCAGATTTGTCAGCAGCATCGCCATCCTTACTGTCCAGCTTATTAAAACACCAAACAACAGGACAAGATGGGAATTCAGCAGAGTGCATCCTGCTGGGGAAAAGCAGGCAACCCAAGAGATTTTTCAAAGTCTCTTCTGCCTCATTTTCCTACAGCAGCAAAGGTGACAGGCCAGGATATGCATAACCCAACTCACCTTGCTTATTCACCTTCCGTGGAGACTGGCTTGAAAGAATAATGCAATCGTCTGACTCGCAGGTTGCAGAAGAACCTCTTTCATCAGCATCCTATAAATTAAGATAATTTTTTTAGGGCAAGAAGAAAACTCTCCAGTTGATGAAGCTCTCAGACACCAGTACAGAGTGACCTACAGTTCAAGTGACCTTCGCTGCGAGCGTTAATTGACATGATGGAGTGTTACCCACGGCTGTATTTTCCAATAACAGGATGTGATCTGAGCAGACCACCCGTCTCACACCCGAATGCTGAATTTGAAAATGTTGCTGAAAACACTGAACCCCAGCCCTGAGGATAAACTTGTTTCCTGTGGGTTCCTCACAGCCTTGAGGCTTGCCATCCCCATTTCTCATCCACCTGCCTTTGTAAGACCAAGTTGTCTACAAACAATTGTCACATTTTTTAATTCTCAACACCTTCACACCTCTGCTTTTGTTTTATTGTGGGATGTGGGTGGTTTGTTTTTAAGGAAATCTTAGAGGTTTCTTCATCTTGGCATTTCTGGAACTTGGCTTTGTTCTCTGTCTAGGACTAGGCATCTTCACAGCTTTTGGAAGCCTCTCCCAAATGTTCTGTAAAAACACAAGTTTGCCAAACTGATTGTTGCCTTGAACTCTGCTCTTTTTGTACGGGACAGTGTATTATTTCCCATCTCATCAGGAACTTGAGACAGCCACCGGGTAAAGCAGCTGGCTGGAGTGGAATCTGAGACTAGATTCAAGGCCAAGTCTGAGTTCAGTTTGCAGTAACAAAGTCACCAAGTTCTCTTTTCAAACCCCCCACGCTTCTGGTTAACCTCTGCGAAATGCCAACACAAAAACCTGCCATCACAGCAGATCCAAATACTTTCAGGTTTGAGGTTTTTTTTTTTTACTGCACATGCAAGACGAGATTGCACAAGCTAACATTCGTGTTTTATTAATGCTGCATTGTCAAAATGTATTGATAATCAAGTCAGGAATGTGAGAGAGATACTGAAACAGTGCAGGTGAACAAAAGAGGCAGTAAACTGTCCTTTATTGAGCCCACACAGGAATAAAACACATTTGCCCTATAAAACCAGCTTCCTGTCTTGCCCACTGCTTCCTTTCAGTGCCCAGTATAAAATACTACGGTTGTATTCCACTGGCTTTTCTTACCTTCCACATCTTAGATGCCAGAATGCAAGAGCAAAACAGGACAGTAAGTGTAACAAAAGAGTTTGCAAACCTGCTGGGAATTTGTATTTCACTGCTGCGCTGGGTCCATTGCCACCCTTACCCCTCACACCTAGGCACAGCATCAGAAAGCGAAATTTGCAGCCCAAGCTAAACAATTCTCTGTCAAACCCTAAAATTAAAAGTGAGGTCTGGCAAGTATTAACTGGGTGGCAATAAGCAAGACTCATTGCAAAGTTTAACCATTCCAGCACGGCTAAACATATTTGCACAAGAATCAAATGGATGTTTAAACCAAACCAAAATGAGACTTTTCTATCACCAGGAGTATTCACTGCTACACACAAAAATTGCTTAAACCTCTTCAGTGAGACACAAAAGGGTTCCAGTTCTTCAAACACAGGCCAGCTCAGAAAATCAATTGTGGGTTTGTTAAAGCAGGAGAAACTGAGGCTTAGTCTCGCTTCCCTGAAGAAGGGAGCTGCAGGACTAGCACACAGAGTTCCTGAATCACTAAAAAGAGAATTCCAGACCAGACCAAAACCTGTTAACCCTGCTCAAATTGTACCAGCAAGCAACATCTTGTGACCCAGGAGGAATCGCTAAATAAAGACACTTTTAAAAATAATTGTGCCTTCTCTGTCGGATTACTTCACTGTCTGAGAAGCACATGGCTGGGGAAAAACAAGAAAGGCTTCAGGGAGCAGAGCTCTTGAGAAGCACCTCCCTCCTCCAGCTCTGAGCAGGTAACGTTTGGCACAGTCCTCTAGGGAGAACGCCCAGGATGCGGGCTCGTGACCTCCCACAGAACTCTGCAAGGCCAGACTTGGCGTTTGTTACATTTACTAAAATGGAAAAAAAAAAAAAAAAAAAAAAGGACATTTAAAAACCTCTTTTTCAGCTTTGCCCTTTATAATGGGGAAAAAAAAAGATACAGATTGTCTTTTGCCAAAACATCATGCAGAAAGCTTTCCGTTCAGCCGTCATAAATGGAACATTTCACCACAAGAGAGAGCTAGCGACAAACAGAGAAGTTCTTGTTGTGAGTATCCTGGAAGTTCACCACAGGTTTATGCCTTCATAAGGCAGGAATAAATCTGTGCAAGTTTTCACAGGCAAAAGGCACTAATCTATCTAAATAAACACCTTCTGTCCGAACAGCCGGAGCACGTGGTACGGCCAGCTTGCTCAGTGAGCTCTGCGTGTGGCCCCTGAATGCCTCCGCAGGTCCTGGGGACACCTCTGCTTACCTCCTCCTCTCCATCGCTGTCTCCTGCGGCGGCAGACTTGGAAGTACAAAATGGACCAGAGGTGCCTCCGCTTTTCTGTGGAGATGTTTTTCCTTCCCACGCCAGCCCTTCCTCTCGATTTATACAGCTCGTAAAGTCCTGCTTGTTCTCATTTTCCTTCTTCTGAGGCACAGAAATGCTTCTCAATACACCACCAGCCTCAAGAATTTTGTTTCTATCGGCTGAATTGGACTTTGCAGTTGGCAGTGGTCCAGGATGGTGGTTTTCTTGCTGAGATTTAGGGAGACCCTTAGTATCTACAACTGTTTTTTTAGAGTGGGATCTCTTCTTGGCTGTAAAGAACGCTGCTCCCAGCTGGAGTTTCAAGGCTGGTTTAACTGTCATGCTGAGGACTCTGAAGGGCGAATCCATCTTCTTTTTAATTAGGCAATTCACATTCTCTTTCTCTGCACTGGCTTTTCCCGGTGGTACGTCTCCCTTTGCCTTCTGAAGCGGTTTGAGGACAGTTTTGCCATGCTTGGAGCCAGTTGCATGCTTCTTGGTTGGCTTTGAGCTTGTATACCTGCTCAAGTTGATGTTCATCTTCTCAGTCCTGCTGGCAGCCGGGAGATTTTCATCGCTGCTCCTCTCACCCAAAGCGTGCTTCTCGTTCAGTTTCCTCTCCAGAGGAGTAAGGTATCGCTTTTCCTTGCCATAAAAAGACACCACAGACACAAAGGGCTTATAGGA
Organism: Pterocles gutturalis; assembly: GCF_000699245.1. Taxonomy (NCBI): domain Eukaryota; kingdom Metazoa; phylum Chordata; class Aves; order Pterocliformes; family Pteroclidae; genus Pterocles; species Pterocles gutturalis. The sequence continues at coordinate 16,657 of NW_010132071.1, forward strand.
GGAAGCGGGCTTGGGGGATGATTTCCCCGAGGACTCCCTTTGCGCGGCTGTGGGAACGCTGGCTGCCTGAAGCGGTGAGATATCCAGCCTTCTCGACACCGGCACAGCCTCGTTTTCCTTCATCTCATCATTGGAGCTTGACGACCATTTTATCTGAGAAGCCAACCAATTCTTTCTCGGTTTCTTGAGCAGAGACAGACCTTCAGCAAAGCCTATCATCATTTTTTTCACAGGAGTCTCAAAGGCTGAGGATGAGCTGCAAAAATAATTATGGAGCAAAACATCATATATACCGTTGAAAGCTTTTCAGTTATTGTTTTATTTAAATAACACTTATTTTCACTCAGCCTCGTTGCCCATACTGGTATATGCCCTGTAACAAATACAGATATCAAATACCAAAATATAATACACAAATACCAAAAGTCCTAAGACTGTCTCACCGTTTCCCATGTCTTTTTAAAAATTTTTCTAAAATACCAAATCTATTTTCCTTCCTGAAATTGTTGAAGCACCTGGGAAAAACATTCTATTTTCTGGAACAGGATCAGTGCTATTCACGATTAAGGAGGGGAAAACAAACCTAAACATGTTTGATTTGTTTCAGAACAACGCTGTCAACTGACATTGGCGGCTCTGAAAAAGCTTCTGCATCCCCTGCCCCCATATGTATGATAAAGCTGGGGGGATCTCACAGTATTTTACACCTGTTTCTGAAAGGCACACCCCAAAATCTCACTCTCAGAGCTATTTCAGAATCTCAAACCTCATCAGGAAATCACTAACAGGTTCTGAACTGCCCAAAGGAGATAACACGTTTGTATAAAGGAGACCTTCAGGCGTTCCTGGTTGTAACATTTCTGGCGTTTCCTCATGAGTATTTACACTTTATCTCAGGAATTTGCCCTTCCAATTCAGAAATCAAACTTCACTTGGTCTCTCTCCTCTCCCCGAAATATTTTTGTGGGGAAAGTACAGGCCAAGCATGAGAAAAATCTGTTCAGCTGGTAGAGTTGCGAAAGAATGAGAAACAATTTTATTTTGGATTTAAAGCTCAGCTTTCTGTTTATGGCCAGTGGCTTCTCCTCCACTGGATTTAGGGGGCGGGTTGGGGGGAAAAAAATCGATAATTTTTAGGTATATGTAACAAAGGAACTATTTTTCTAGTAACACTAGAAGACTATTCAGATAATTTGTGCAGACCTCAGTATTTCTGCACTGTATATCAACATTTTTCCAAACAGGAAAGACTGAGACTTTCCCAGAACAAAACTCAAACATCAGGGGTTTTATTTCTTAAAACAAGCAGGTTTCAGGTTTCTAGTGGTTTTGTGACTTACTCAGGGCTAGGTCTGCATCCACTTGATAGAACAAGATACCTTTCTTTTATTAAAGAGAAAAAAAACGCCCTAAGGCAAACTAATGCAATGGGCCTGCAAAGTATCAGCTCAGCATAACGGCTTTTCCTCATTTCTAGTTCTGTGCTACGGACTGCAGATCAGTTTCAGCCTCGGTTTAAATATTAGATGAAATCTCTCAAGATGCTCAAAACATTATAAAAATGTTATAAGTCACCAAATAACAAACATGAGGTGATGCTAACTGTGTCTCGGAACCAGCTGAATGTTTTTCCCACTTTACATTAAAAGCTCTCAAGGATTTTAAGCATCTATTTTATTCTACATGCAGCTATTGAGTTGTTTTAATAGAAAAAAAAAAAATCAATGAGAGGTTACCATACCCATCAGTATCCATAGAACTATGGGTCCTTTTCTGGGGGGTGACAGCTGCCATGTCTTCACCAGAGCGCCTGCAAGAGCACATTTTTAATAGCTCAAAATAGATTTTCAGTAAAAAACAAAATCAACAACAACAAAAACTTAGTAAGGAAGGAAGAAAAGGTGGGGGACTGGGAAGAAAACACCAATTAGAAACAGCTCAGCCACAACAGAGACTAGATTAACGCAGGGCTGTGTTTCAGCTGAGCGTGAGCCGTAAAAGAAGCGCACACAGAAAAGATCTTCCAGGTCAAGCCCAATTCTGCCACCGTGGACAAATGCAGCCTAAAGTCCCTTCTCTAAACTGGAGTCAGCTAACTCCAAAACGTGTTTTACTTTCTGTCTCTCACACCTCATTGCAGACCTCACAGATGTGGTTCCTAGAAATCTGCTTTCTCCTGCCTACCTTCATGGTCAGTTTATTCCCCTGAGGATTTCACGTTGGCATCTACCTTCCAGCCGAGGCAGTCCTTTGCCCAACAGACTTTCAGAGTTTCTCACACCTTCCTTCTCACCAAATACCACAAACCACACTTTTTTTGCCTTCATTACCCAGTAGCCATTTAAGCCACTTGAACACTCAGCACTGTTCACTCCATCTCTTCCAGTTGGAAATAATTAACCTACAATGTTAACTTCCAGTTACACGACACTTCACAACCGAAACCCCAGAATACACAAAAACCTGTACCCAACAGGAATAACAATAAATATCCACAAACTGCTAGAAGGCCACGTAAAGTATAATTTATTCAATAATCTGCCAGCAGGGGGAAGTTCCTCCTAACCTGCCTGCTTTAAGGCGGTGCTGCTTTCGGGGACTGACGACAGCCCAGACACCACAAGCTGGTGTCAAGCCCAGGAACAGCGAGGACACAAGTGGTGGCAGATGATCGACCCAGGAGCTGCATGGCTGCAGCAGGAGCTGTACAACCTCAGCACAGAGCAGCGCTGGCAGAGGGGAACTTCGAGAGAAAACAGGCAAGGCCCTGGAAGTGGGCAACAAGAACAAGCCTGCAGGCACCTGGGAAATAAGATATCGGGCACAGATGAAAGGAAGAAGATAAGATACGGATGGCAGGAGAGTCAAGGAGCACAAGCCGGGGGAGCAATCCTTGTAACTGGCACTGTTAACTGGAGGATCCCATAGACAGCTACCTGCAGAGCAGCTGTCCGCTGCCCGCCCCAGCCCCTTCCCAAAACACCCATAGTCCAGTTCCCAGCTCCCCCCTCCAGTTGGTCCCACACCTCTGGCACTCCCAAAAGCCCCTCACCCCAGATGCCCCACACCTCAGTATGGCAGCAGTGCCCACAGACTGCACCCTGCAGGGGCACCAGCCCCTCACCCCAGCACCCTGCACCTCTCCCACCCCCCCAGGACCTAACCA
>NW_010132072.1:0-484 GCF_000699245.1 Pterocles gutturalis
GCATCGGGTCCGGCTTCGTGTGCCTTACGTGTCCTTTCTTTTTTTTTTTTTCCCCTACGGCGTGTTGAAGCTGGAAGGTGCTGCGCTCCCAGCACTCGCAGACACAAGAGAAGGAAGCTCAAGAGCACGGAGTGAAGCAGGTACAGCTGTCAGACCGCCTCCTGGTTCTGGTTCTCTCTTTGGTGTCAGTGTGCTGTATGAAGCGCAGCATTGAGGAGGTTTTAAGGTAAAAATGCGGTACAGTTGGGTGAGTTTCACACGTACGCGTTCTTGTTGAAGGCACCATGGCGTTTCTCACGAAGCTGTGATCGACGCCAGTCCGTGTGTCTGGTCGCGTGGAGAAGTCACGGTCACGGAATTTTTGACACCATGAGTGCTGTATGTCATTTACTAGAAGATTAGCTTCTTATTTGTGATCGATGTTAGGGCTGTTTGAAAGTGGAGAATGCAATCCAACTATGTGATCAAAACTGATAACTAGTGC
>NW_010132073.1:0-224 GCF_000699245.1 Pterocles gutturalis
GTGGGTGCTGGGGGCACCCATGGGTGCTGGGTGGGCAATGGTGGGGTTCCATGATCACCCATGGGTCCTGGGTGGTCAATGGAGGGTTCCATGGGCACCCATGGGTGCTGAGTGGTCAGTGGTGGGTTCCATGGCCACTGGGTGGTCAATGTTGGGTTCCATGGCCACCCATGGGTGCTGGGTGGTCAGTGGTGTGTTCCATGGCCACTGGGTGGTCAATGTTG
>NW_010132074.1:0-4977 GCF_000699245.1 Pterocles gutturalis
GCACCTCCCCGTCGGGGGGTCAGCGGCAGGGGGGGGGGGAAGAGCACATGGCAGTGATGGCGCCGCGCTGATGAAAAGGGGGGGAACAGCCTGACAGCATCGCCCCCGGCACGGGGGAGGTTGATGTTTGTAGCTGCGGGAGCGCCCGGAGCATCCTCTGCAGGATCCGCAGGATGCGCACAGGTCTGCAGCTCCAGCTCCAGAAGCTCTCCAGCGTTCGGGAAGGCGATGAGATGCCACAGGGGAGCAGGGACTCTGCCACACACGGGGTGACACCCAAGTCGCAGCCACAGCGTGAAGCTGAGCAGGGATGGAGGGAGCTTGTTGGTCCCTTCCCACCCTCACCATTCTGTGATTGCACTGCCTGTGCTCATGGCAAGATGAAGGACACAGAGTCAGAAATCTTTCTTCATGATTCCTTCCTCCATAAAGCACCAAGCCAATCCCAGCACCCTCGGTCTTTGTAAGCCCCGAGACATCAGTGTTTCACAAGCTGTTAGCACAGAGCGGGTTTTTCTTGCTTTCTGGTGCCCTCTGCTGCAGTGCGCCGACCGAGGAACAGCTCAGCAGAGCCACACGGTCACACAGCTGGGTCACCACACCACACCTACACCTCTGCTGCCCTGCTTTGGGCTTAGGCTTTCCCCAGTTTTCCCATCAGCTGCTATGTCCTCATCTTTTCTCCTCATCCTCTCTCTTGGAGCAATGTGTGCTTCCAGCTGGAGAGCTGAGTGTGAGCAAAGAAATCAAATGCTGCTCGCTCAGAATACTGACAGGGCAGGGAAAGGACTGCTGAGGATCATTTTGAACCCCCCAAGAAAGACAAGCCCTCTCACAACTCACTACACACAAGAGCCAGAGAAAAGCTACAGGGGAAACCCCCCCAGGAGCTTTGGACACACACTCAGACCTTTCAGTGCTGTTGGACACACACCTGCTCAGCTGAGCTGCTCCTCCACTCAGAGCCCACCCCAGCTCCAGGGAGCATCAAGAAATGAAGATAACTCCAAGTATGGGCTGAGGCTTGGTGCTCCGCTCCCCTCCCCAGGCAGGGCCAGACCTGCAGCCCCATCCTTGTTGTTGGCAAAGATTGTCCTGCAAGAACCAGCTCACAGCTTGAGCTTCCCTAATTTATGCTAGATGTGGGATGCTGATCTCACTGCACAACAGAACCACCTCCCAGGGAATGGATCGGAGAGAGCTCACCTGGAGTAGCTCTGCCCAGGAGGCTCCTCCTCATCTACTCAGGTGCTCCTGCAGCACAAACAGCCCACACCCTGCCCCAAGGAGGGCCACAAATATAGCCGTTACCTCAGGACGATACAGCTGAAGCTCCAAGCCCCACCCCAATCACCAGGAAACAGCGAGCAACTGTGCTTAGGCCCCGTTTCCAGTTACTGTTCAAAAGCTTTGCCAGATTTACACTTTTTGTCGAGATAAGGGCAAGAAAAGATACTCAATATCCCAGTTCCTTTTATTCATTGCCCACAAAAGCACGGTCCCTGGAGAGCCCTAAAGCAGGACTGAAGTATTCAAAGACAACCAAACCTCAGCAACCAAATTAAAACAGAATTTACGTTTCATTACAATACCTGATGAGCTTCACTCCATGTTCTATCTTCTCCCTTGCCAGCTATTTGTCATCTTCACAAAGGTCTCCTGCTCCCACGGCAATACAAATAATCAAGACCACGCTGTGCTGGTGGGAGCAGAGTTACAGCAGGTGTGCGAGAGCATACGGTACCTCTCCACAGCTTTGATTCTCCCCAAGACTCCGTGGGATCCACCTGCATCACACTGCAGGAGCTCTGGGAAGCACTCATCAGCCCAGAAGGAGACTGTGCTTCTGCTGGAGAAATAACGCAGGAGATGAAAATCGGATGAAGATAATTGAAGGGAGGGGGCAAGGGTTATCAAATGCAAGTGCTTAGAGGGATCGGAGATTAGGAAGAAGGCTGCATTCTCCCTTGAAGCAATTTCAAGGCATTTTCTGAGATTCTGATCTGCTTTTTGAAATATGATAAATCTGGTGCAGGTCAGAAAGCTGTTTTCTGTCCTTCCTGAGTGGACTGCCTACAACCAAACTCCTTCTGCTAATCCATATATAAGTTCCGTCTAAAGACAGGTTGCAGAAATGTTGTGTTTCTCTAAAAAGGCCATTGCTGAACACCACCTGTTAATTTATTTTCTTGGGACACTTAAAATGCCATTAAAAACACCCCCATCCTCTCCCTGTCCCCACCCCAGTTCTGTGTCACCGCTGCCGTGTGCCAGAGCTGCCGGGGACAGCCCAGCCACCCTGTTGCTCCTTGGCATCTCGAGCGAGGGTCCCTCCACCGCAGCGGTGGTGTAGGCTTGCCGAACCTTTCATTCAGTTATCCCTTGCCAGTGAGATGTTAGAGCAGACACTCTGCCATCCTGTTTCTTTGGCTGATTCCCAAAGGTTGTCCCCTTCTCCCTGGGTCTGTCCAGAAGAATGGGGAAGCTAAAATCTGGTGTTTCTGGTGTGCAGGTGCAAGTAGAATAGTTTATGTAGCAGCAGAGTTAACCTTCCAGGCTGCCTTTATCTGTCACAAAGCAGCAAAAATAAAGCAGATAAAAAGGTTAAAAAGTTACTTTTTTTTTTTCTCTCTTACTGGCAAGCTTTAAAGTCCTGATTTAAGACAATGTAAAACTCTTGCTTACCACATGCTTACATGCCGTTACACCGGGTACTCTGGGAGAAGTGATTGACTTGGATGCATTAAGAGCTCCTTTCCCTGCCAACAAAGTGCAGAACATAACAGCACAAGGCTCACAAAAGCAGATTCTCAGACAGCTGCTGGTTTGTGCAAAGACTCACGGAATAAAGGAAATTCTGAGACATTGCAGCAGATCAAGGGACAACGCTGCTGTGCTGCGGAGACCTCCTGCAGCTGGAGTCCTCTCCCCTCGCCCACCAGCAATGCCACCAGCGGGGGGCACAGCTCTGTGACAGGAGAGCGCTGTGGAAAAGCTGGCAGTTATTTTTAAACACCTTGTTATTTCAAAAAGCACACTGGTCTGATGCCAAGTCAAGAGAAACCCTGCTAATCTCAAAAGCTTCAGATGCATAAAAACTGCTTCAAGAGAGGAGAATGGGGTTTGGTGGCTCCTTCAGCTGCTAAGGCATCAGTTGTTATGCAAATTATTCCTAATGACTTGGGAATTAAGTGTACATTAGTACATGCCAGCAGAGCTGGATGCTCCTGCAAAGATTTTAAGCTCTGTGGAATATCTGTACCTGCTAAATCCACAGTGAATGTGGAGGAGCTGTGAATGAAGAAGAGCTGGGGCAGAGAATACAAAGGGCTGGAGAGGTGCCAACGTGTCCCTGGAACTCTGTCCTGCGGAGAGACCAAGGCCTTCTGAGGATGGCTGCACCTTCCAGGGCTGGGTGAAACCCTTCATCTTCAAACCCAGGCGGTGCAGATAAACAGAACTCCTTCACGTTTTTCAACACAGCCCGGAGGAAGCAGCTTGTTGGTGACTATTCATTTCTCGCAACGTGTCCTCCTGGGGATCCTTAGCAATCAGATGGTTTCCTAGCTGCTCTTTAACAGCACCACAACCAAGCACCGTATTAAACTTCCACTGGTTCTACCGACGATACAGGGGCGTTGCTACAGAAGTGCTCTCCTTCCAAACTGAACGCCAACAGCAGCTGCCGGTCCGTTTCCCTCCACACACGGGGCGGTCCCGGGGAATGAAGTGGGATGGCTGGAAACCGACCCGGAGTTCCCCGGCCTCCTCCTGTTAAAGGGCAGTGCTACCATGCCATACCTCACGCCGGGTTTGCGCTGTCCTGCCAGAATGCCCTCAGGTTCGCAGGCACCATCAGAGGATGTTTGGATGGGTCCTTGCATCGTCTGTGTGGAACAAGCAGAATTTAATAAACACAGACTGTGAGATACACGGAAAACCGCATGTGAATGGTCGCTGTTGAGAAACACCGTCCCAACCAGTTACTGATGTCCTTGAGTTACAGCTGAACTTTGCTCATTTCTGATAAAATGCCTTTTATCTGCAAGTAATCTTCTCCCCCTCTCCCTGCCCCTTCAGACTTTTGCTCCGTTGTTGATCTATGGCAGGTTGCTGTATTTCTCCACGGAACAAAGGAGGAGCTATTTTCCTCCACAATGCGTGCTCTTTGTTTCACATGAAAGTATCAACAAGGCAAGTGGAAAATCATGGGCTTTGTCACCCTATTTATTCTGGGAGCTCTGATTTCATTTCAGAGGAAAATAAGTTTTCCTTGAAGTACAAATCCCATCCATAGCTTATAGCTCCTAAGCTGCCCCTTTCTGCAAACAGCAGCATCCCGTCTAGCTGAGACTATTCCCCACATTCCCTTTTTCTTCCTCTGTTGCTTCCAGCCTGGCACCTCACCTCACCTACTGCTCCCAGAATATCACAGAGGAAGGAGCAGGACCGGGGATACCATCTTCTTCATGGGAAAGATAACAGTCATACAGTGAAAGAGAGGCCAGCTCTCTACGGCTGATGACGTAGAACTATCAGGCTGCAATATTGTGTTTAAAAAAAGTAGTCGTAAATTAACTTGATCATGGGTTTCTGTACATTTTTTTTCCCCAGCCAGTAAATTAAAAATATCAAGACAGTTGGCTTGAAATCTCCTACGAAGCAGCCCACAGTATTCCCTAAATAGCCCCACAGAAAATACTCGCTCTGTAGGTTTTTGGTGACACAGAAATAAGAGGCAAAACTTCTCATGCTTTTTTAAGGCTGGAAATTTCAGGTGACTGACGACCACAACACCCATAATGCTCCAGGCTTTTATTATCTGTATTAATAAAATTCATTCAAACAGCTTAATTTCTGATGCACAATCTGTTCAGAATGTGACCAGCAGCCAGTAAACTAAGAGGAGCTCACTGGGATCTGATCCCCAGTGCCAGGCACTCCGGCATCCCCAGATACAGGGAGAGGCTGGGAAAC
>NW_010132075.1:0-14438 GCF_000699245.1 Pterocles gutturalis
TATATTTATATATTTTATCTATTTATATATTATTTTATTATTTTATAGTAAAAAAAAAATTTTGTCATTTTCTGATCTGGTGGTTAAACAGAACTAAAAGAAAACTACAAATTCAAGTCTATGCGGTTTGATACATGTGGTGCACAGTAAAAAGCCCTCCTAACACACCTTCTAAAAAAATTACCCAATGAGTAATGCCAAATCCCTTCATTAATTTTATATTTGCTGCAGTAAAGTAGTAAAGCATGAAGATGTATCACTCAACTATGTGAAGGATAATTTTAGGTAAATATAATTTTTTGAACTTTTGATGGAAAATATGGGTAGTATAATTTTGCTGGTGGTTATATACCAGTAGGAATCTTTGCTTATAAGAACTTGGTAAGGATATGACAACCAATAGAGAGCCTCCAGCAATAAAAGCAGTATTTTTTGAACTTCCAGCATAGTAAAGCTTAGTTTCATGTTAAAGAACATATCCCTTCCTTCTTCTGGTGCCCTGCATGACCTATATAGGACAAGTTATCCCTTTTTAAATATACCTGATTTTTGTAAGCGTAGGAGAGCATCCTATGACCCAATAGAAGGGAAAGAATTTTTCCCTTTCCTCTTTTATTATATCCTCATGTTTTTTCTTCTACTTGCTTTCTCTTTACTTTTGGTAGCTATTGCCTTGGCTGTCATACCTTTGAGCAAAGAAATCTGAAATACATTCAGAACCTCCTAAATACTACTAGTCTTTGTGTTTAAGTGATGTGGATACTTTTAGTCCACATAGACATGAAATGTAGCTCTGCTTGTTCTGAGATTAGTGAAGCCTCGGCAGGAGAGGAAAACTTTCTGTGTTGCTACCGTGTTTGAGTTTCCTCTATTATAGGAATGATGCTAGGAATCCGTCACCTGGAGGAAAAGATGATATCAAAGTAAATAATTTTTGTAATATACATTAACAAGTCATAGCTTCAGTTTTTAGTCTTGTAATTTTTTTTTTTTTTTTTTTTGTCTCACATTATGGGTGCACTAAAAATGGTCAATATTAATTTTAAATATGTATATGTTAATAGATACTACTAAATCCTTCTCCTTGTCACTGATGAACACTTCTTTTTGTTTATTGATAGACCAAATGTGGTATTTTCTCTTTAGCAGGTCTAGATTTCAAGAGGTTTCGTTTTGTTTCTTACAAGCTTGAGACAGAATGTGTAGCAACTCTTGGGAAGGGAAATGTTTCACAGCAGTTTAAAGCCTCATTTGAAGATACTAATGAAGAGATCTGGTAATTTTTGTAGTGTGGATGTTCTTGAAGTTCTCAGGTTGTAAACAAAGTGGTATCAGATAGTGAAATTTGATCCCTGGAAATTATTAAAGCATGAGCACTGATGGAATGTAAAGCAAAACTGTCAAAGAGCAAATATTTACTTGCTATTACTTATTGACAGTTATTCTATGATTCTTAAATGAAACCCAGCAGGTGAGAACATCTTATCTGGAGATTAAAAATTGTGCTTTACATTATACTTTCATTAAGGAGTTGTACGAGAGTAAAGATCTATAGCGGTAATAAGGAGAAAGTTCTAGTAAGCTTTTCTCCAAAAGAATAATTGAGTTTTACTGCAGAGCTGACAGTAGTAAAACCTATTCTTTCCTCTCTCCAGGATCACTGATGATATATTATTACAATTTTCAGTCATAAATATGGGTCAAAAACCTGGATTTTTTAATCCTGGAATTTGTTTTTTCTCCTTGAAGTTCTTACAGGCTAATGAGGCATCAGCACTGGAAATTCAAGTCTGGCAAGAGATTCTAAATAAACACATAAACAACTAAGATAAGATGAAAAAGAGGAATTTTAGAATAGTTATTTTTTGGCTTAAATATTTTGAAGCCTGTAGCAATTTTTTTTCATAAAGAAAAGAAAATTAACAATAATTTGTGACAAAGTGAACGAATGGAATATCAGTGCAAAAAGAAGGATACAGGGGTGATATCGTGGCCCAGTTTAATTTATATTTTTTTTTAATGGAGGATTTACTGTCCTTCTTCATCCTATTGTGGCCTGGCCAGGTCTTGCCATCTAGTTCTTATGTCTTCAGTTATCACATTTTTAGTTTTCAACCTCTTGAATGAGAATATATATGGTTTTGCAGATTACATTAAGTCCAAAATTTTTGCTGTAGAAGATGTCTATCAATCATCACCCACCCCGAATTTTCAAGGGCCGAATGCTGTATATGAAACTTAGTATAAGGTATTTTTCAAGTGCTTTTCTCAGAGTATCTAATGAAACTGTATGGTTAAGCCTCACAATACCCACGCTGCTGTGGTGTCACACATGATTCAGGAAGCTTCCTGATGTCCCCCTGCTGAGACTCCCTCTGCTTTGGTGGAGTGATACAAGATACAGCCAAACCCAGTGGTGGTCACAACATATACAATATTGAATAGAGATGCTGAGCCCAGTAACACTGGCACCAATTAAAAGCACCTTCAGAGACAAGACTGCATGCTGTGTAATACACGCTACTCTCAGGAAAGTAAATTCTTAATACTATTTTAGTCAGTGCCCTAAAAAATTACACTTTGATCAGAGGTTCTCAGCTGTGACAAGAGACACATAACTTGTAGTTCTTCCAGGGCTAAATGGTTGTGCCAAAAATCCCTTAAGATTATTGACAGAATTTCAACAAACACCTCTTGAGAGTCACCAGAAGCTGCTCCAGTGCACTACAATGAAGAAACAGAAAACATACATGTTATGATGTCTCCCTTCTTTCCTAATGCAGTTAATATTATGCTGTGGCTAAGCTTAGCACAAACAAAAATGGGAAAGGAATAGAAAGGATTCTATGATTTGTCTCACTTTCCAAAGCCCTGTTGTAAACTGCTTGGTGGACCTTTATAGTGAATTTAATTTACGTGTTAGTTGGAACTAAGTCAAAGACAGAACTGTACCGAAGCATTACCTCCAGCCGTTTTCCATCCACCTCTCTGCATATAACACAAGCATTACTGGTCATTTCAGAATAAAACTATTTCCCATAAAAGAAAATGTTTTGACATTTTCTAAATTCAGTATTTTGACTACTCTCTCATTTCAAAAGAACATTTTGTTAAAAGAAGAAAAGAAGCTACATTTTAGAACACAAAGTTTTCTTTTGAATTACTTTTTTCAGTTGACCTAAGACTGAATTTGTCATAATTGTCATAAGGCCAGGCTGGATGTGGCTCTGAGCAGCCTGGTTTAGTGATTGGCGGCCCTGCATATGGCGTGGGGTTTGAAACTAGATGATCACTATGGTCCTTTTCAACCCAGGCCATTCTATGATTCTATGATTCTATGATAATTTTTTAAAAGTTTTTGTTGGAAAAAATTGTTCTTAAGGAAAGACTGTTTCAATTCAGTTAAAACTGTGTTTTCTACATTTTTTAAAGCTCATCTCCCAAACCAAATAAAACCATTATTAATTGAGTTCTAACCAAAAGTATTTAAACACAGGAAATTATAGCAGGATATAACTTGTCTTGCAAGTAGGTATATAATATATGTGTTAATGTATAAAGAACAGATTTTACATCAATCACAAACAGTGTGCTTTTATGAAAGGACAAAGCATTTCAATATGGTACATAAGGAAAACATTTCATGTTCTTAATCATATACCATACAACTCCCCTTTGTGTTCCTCAGCAAAGTCATTTTTTAAAAGAAATGTGTTCTTTAACTTGTATGAAGAATTCTACTATGAAGTTATACTAGGAATAAATCAGGTAGCTTTTTTTCTTTTGCAATTATTCTTGAAATAGTTTTGAAAAAAAAACTCGTGAGTTTTCATATGAGAGATTTATTACTTGTTAAAATTTCCTATGTAACAGTGTCCTGGAGTAGAAGCATCATACATTCAAATGATGTATTAGCATTTATAATTTTTATTTAATGGACATATTATATAAAAAAAAGAGTAGTATTAAAGATATGTAACAAGTCATGGTTAATGTTGCTCTCTGTCTTGAAGTTGTAGAATATAGATTATGAAATCCTCAAATATCTACTTTCTTGCTGGCAGAAAGAGATACTGTAAGCAAGCCGTTAATGGTGTGAGAGAAATTGCACTGTCATATAGCATCGTTAATACAGTTTTGCAAGATCATATTTGCTTTTGAGGCTTACATGGCATTGTATTATCAGGTAAACTTTAAATGTTAATAACATCATTACCTATGTATGTGATTCACATTTATTTGCTGTGTAATAGGATTAAAAAAAATAACACTCTTACCCAAACAGACCTTTGGAAGCATCTGTTTTGAAATCCTTCTGCCTTTGCAGAGATGGTCAAGGAAAGAAGGGAACTTGTGGAAGGGTTACAATGTGAAAGGGAAGGACTTGTTGATCTTGAGACAAAAAAGAAATAATGTTACACAGTTCCCTTCATACTACTTCTTGTGTTACCCCTTTTAGTGGAATTTAACTGGTTTAGCCTTTTTTTTTTTTTTTTTTTTTTTTAAACACTAAAACCTCTGTTCCTTAGTTTTGATTAATACATATTTTGCTTTATTTACAACAATATTTTTTCTTTTCCTCTAGATTGTTGCATTTTTTATAGCTGTTTAATTTTATATTCTTAAGTGGATGCATTTTAAGTGATCAAGTATAGAGCCTTTGAATTATGCAATAAGGAATTTTTATATTCAAGTCAGTTTTTAGTAAGCAGTTTATTTTTTAAAATGTTTATAATTCATGTTTTCAGATTGAATGTATTTTTGCTTTTTCTGCTGTACAAACACTTTAATACGTAAAATCAGGAATTTCAATCAAAATGCACATTCTAGTTCAGGAAAGTACCTAAGTGTGTATTTAGCTGAAAAAGCACACAAAAACATTTTCAGAAACAGGACTGAGAGGTAACTAACTCAGAAATAATCATGATTAATTAAGAGCTTTACTGGATCAAGGGCATAGCTGGCAGTTCTGGTGTGGTTCAGGCAGGCAGGAACACAGTTCTGTAAGCTTTATAAGTACAGACAGTCACAAGAAGTGAGTTATGGTGAGATTTCCATTGTATGACTCATATCACAGTTGTTTCTTGAGAGTGTGATTCACACCCATGAAAACATTGTGTAATGAAAAGCTGTCCAGTTTGTGGAATTGCAAAGTGGACAGCTTTTTTGTGTTTTTGTTGTTTTTTTTTTTTTTTTATTGTATCTTCACTCATTGAAGTGAACCAACTTTCAGTATTTGAAGATTACTCACAGAGCTTTCTACTGTGCATTACAGAAGTACACAAATATCTGTTCTAAGTGGTCTTCATGTTTTGGTGCTGATTTTAAGAGACCATTTGGCCACTTCATTACAGGTCCCTCTAGAAAGTCCCTGGTGTTTGGCTTCTGCTTCCCTTCTGTTAACACTGCTCCCGCTGTCTTTATTGGGTCTGTAACCTAGGGGCTGGCATGCGGAGCCAGAGGTCCTGCCATTAGAAGTGAAATAAGGGCAAAGAGCCATAACAAAAAGAATTTGGGACAACTACACGTATTGCTTCTATCACCATCACAAAAGCTGGATGGGAGACTGTCAGGTGCTGTTTCTGAGAGCAGCATATTCCCTTCAAGTCCCTCTGTTGCCCCTCCATGACTTCAGTGACCACAAATGGTGGATATGGCATAGGCAAAGGAGGCTTCTTCACTGCTGTGGGCAGTCTGCCATTTTCCTCCTCACACCACTCCACTGGTTAGTTGTTGGACTGGTCATGGCTTGCCAGCTTGCCAATATCAGTTGGAGCATCTCAGAGGTATAATAGTCAAGGACTGGACAAACAAGGAAAATTTATGGTATTGTGGCCTTCTCTAGGCTTATCACCCAGGTTTCTTCTGTAATCAAAAGAAAGACACCTTCAAAGGGTGATTCATTAGACCTGTTTTGAGTATGATAAATTACTCTGGAGCTCTATATCTATTGATTTGGCCTTCTAGTGAGCTGCGTGGATTAGGCACCTATTTTCATGGACCTAAAATTAGCTGAGATAAGTCTCTTAGAAGTGCACAAGAAGGAAAGACTTTAATGTTTCCTATATTGGAAAAAATTGTTGTTGAAAATAAAATGTTCCTTGCTACCACATTTAACTTTATTACCTAAATGAAAAAGTCATTAAGGGGTGCTGAGTGCAGTACAGATCTCTATAAGGGACTGTGACTTAGCTGCCTAATGACATGGGATATTCAGGTTGACAGTAATGTTCATTTCATGAGAATTGCTTATAAAAAGCAAAGTATTAGAATCATAGTATCTTGGACTAAACAGGACTGCATGAAATGCATCAAAAAGCTAATTATGCTTCAAGAAAATATCCTTGGCTTTAGAAGAGGTTTAATATTATGAGTCATTAGTGATATTTTCCTGGCTAGTCTTTTGAAAAGTTCCCTCTTGCTGTTCAAGTGAAAGGACATTATTTTCTGTAAACTAAAGCACTGGGCAGTTAAGACCAAAAGGCATTTACACTGTCATTCAAACTGAATGCCAAATGTTTATGGGTCAGAAATTGTCACGTTGAAATAACTATTTTTAGGGCCTTTTGGGAGGAGTGGTGAAAAAGTTAAGAAAAGGGAACAAAACAAAAAAACCCCACCAAAACAAAAAGAAATGTAAAAAACCCCAAACCATTCCAGTAGTAGGTATAACTATTATCTTCACATGTACCACACTGGCTGTCTCTGACCTTGGAAACATACTCCATCTCCCCTGCCTTTGCCTGTTTCCTTGGCTCCGTTGTTACTGCTCTGAATTTCCGTAACACACTGCAGAAATGTAGAACCACTTCAGGACGCCCACAAAGCACTGTATGTTTATCAAGAAACTGGTGATCTCGCTTCCTAAATGGAGAGCACAGGAGTTTGGAAGCTGTGTCACCCAATAGCATAAACTTCTTTCCTGCCTTGAAGACTTAAATTGTTTTCCAAAATTCTTCAGCAACAATAGAGTTTGGTACTCCTAGTACGAAGATGTTAATGAGAGAGGACTTTCAGCAACACTATGTCAGTGGAACTAGAAGGTTATTCTGTTTTGAACATTGCCTTTTACTTCCTCAGCATTGACTCGATAGAGGAGAATGACTGTGAGAGATAGTCTTTGAAGTAATTTAAATGTATTCTGGAATCAATGAGCTTGGTCCTAGATGTATTTGTGAACTGAAATGATCCAAAGGAAAATTGTATTCTGTGAGACACATTACTTTCTTAGGACGATTTTCTGTCACAAATCCTGCCAGAGGATTTAGTTGTTAATGATAAATACACATAGGTTGTAGATTTGGAGAAGAGGAAGAACTCATACTTAGAGGAACATTTTTATATGAAAATATTAATGTTGTACTACAGAGAACCACTTTCTGTTCTAGTAAAATAATAAATGCTCACCTTTTATTATTTATGGAAAAAAACCTGATAATTTTCATTTCCTCATGTCAAACTCAAGGTAGTATTTTCTTCCCCCCTCTCCTCTGATAATGTGAGTGACATGCTGTTATACCCCTCAGCACTTAGCACCTTTTTTATCTCTCTCTACAGTCTCTAAATGAAGTAAGAGTCTATGCTGCAGAAACAGCCCTTCAGCCTGAGTTTTGGTTTTGTTTATTTTTTTATCTTTCTTTCTTTTTTTTTTTTTTTGTCTTCTCTTACTACACCAATTAACAGCAAGTAATAGAACTCTAAAATGTTAAACAGAGCACTGTATATATAACACTCATAGAGAATCATCAGTGTGTTGCTGTTCATTCCTGACACTAATACAGGCTTCCAAATATTAACCCTACAGTGTTCATGTGTTTAGCTGCAATTTTTTGGTTATGTTTTAATGGAGTAAATGTCACAATCAGGGATATTCAAATAGCAAAGACGAACTGAAGAATCTTTAGAGAATACTAAAAAAAGTTAAAAAAAAAATTACTTAATAATTCTAGAATGTGATTTGGGACGTATCTTTTTCTCTTGAAGGCAAAATATTCACTGTAAATTCTGTTTTGCTCCACACCAAAGCTTTCAGAAAGCAAGAAAATAAGTATGTACACAAACACATGAATATATATATATATGTCAGCAAATAATATCTATTTTCATTTATACTTCTGAGCAACCGAGCACCAAGTTTTCTATGGTCTTGCAATTGCAATAATGCATCACTTTCAGAGTAGCAAGCATAAAGGTGGTAAATATTAAAACTCTTGTAAGGGTATAAGCATTCCTAAACCTAATCCAAAGATGCTCAGCCACAGACCACCATGTCTGAGTCCTTGCTTGAACTGAGAAAGAGTCATGTAATTTTTGTCCACTTATAGACAATGCATCCAAAAATAAAAGTTTTACAAATTATCAGCATTACTTTTTTTTTTTTTTTTTCCCTTATTATTATTTTTCTTGATGCTGGGATACTGAGGCATCCTGAAATCAGAATTCTTTATGTTCTCTATATTCTTTTAATGCAAACCAGGTGGTTCACAGATCTTTTCCAAAATTAAGCTGTTAGTGATCCTAATGAGTTCTGCCATTATATATTGTACCAAAACTTCCTGCCCATCCTGTCACTTTTAGATATCAGATGTTAGCTTCATTGTGGGATGCTTGATTTTTCTTTAAAGCACATTAGCAAGTGCTAGAGGGAATGTGAGCTTTGGATCAGCTCTGAAGTTAGTCAAGTGTGAATGGGCTATGGATAGATGCTGCCAAGTCTGCAGGAGGGAGTACAAATGGGCTGTTTTCATTTCCTGCCATGAGTAAATTCCCAGGGAATTTGTGCATTCCTATTGGCAAAGAACGACTTGTTCAGATTGTATTTCAGTAGGTATCAGTCCACCTCCAGAAGATTTTTCAGGTGTTCTTGATTCTTCTGTGAAGCCTTTATTTTTCAGTAATCCTTATGAGCAACATTTTAATGAGAATAATATTTTAGAACTGGATTGGAGTACATGCATTTAGAATGTGCTGGATTTTTGAAAGATCCTTCATTACACATGTCAGCTTTCATTCTCAAAATCTCTTTGCACATATATAGCTTTAAATGAATACTCTTAAAGGAACTGCTGTTGGAACATCCAGAGCAGAAAGCACCCAAATCCCACTGAAAAAAAAAGACTGCAAATTCACTTCTGAATACAAACTTTGTAGCTGCCAAAGCTCCCAAGAAGAGTTCATTCTGAAAGTCTGCTTAACAGGCTTTTTTACCCGTTGTTACTAATTGTTGCAAATATGATGGATTGAGATGATTGTTCAGTTAAAAGTGAGATATTTTATGAAACATACTGGATTTGACCATTAGGAATGTGCTTCAAGTGCAGGATAGAAGTTCCGATCCAAGAAAGGTAGAGCAGCTGTCTCTTTCATGTCAAAGCTGGTAGTTCTCAGGGCTGTGGTGAAAGATGGAGTTATCTCTATTGGTTATTCTGAGGCGCTGGACATACATCTTTCATGAAAACAAGTTAGACACCAGCTTCCCTGTATAACTAAGTCGCAGTCTCAGAAGTTGATCAAGGTCCAGACTCACTGGTATTCAGGAAATGCCTCCCAAATTTTGCATGAAAATTTAAAACACTAACCCCCAAATTTGTAAATGGTTTTCTAAATGCATTACACTTTACCCATTAGAAATCACGTGCAACTGCCTGCAGATGATCTGTGTCCACAAGCAGTTGGGCTTCATGCATTTTCATGGTGCAGGTTCTTCTTTTCTTCAGTCCAGTCTTACTTTTTTTGTTGCAGTGAGCATGCTACTCAGAAAGGACATTGGTTCCTGTATGGCTTTACAGTCTTCTGTGTCTTGTGAATCTTCTGACCAGATGCTATAAAACAATCAGTTTCTTAGTGACAGATGATGCCCACATTGTGCTGAGATAAAATTATATGGAGAATTTATAAGGCAAATCATAACAAAAGAATTATATTTTTAACTTTTATACACACAAATTTCCAGACCATTTCAGTTGCTAAAGCCAAAGTTTTTTTTTTTTGTTTGTTTGTTTGTTTTTTTTTTTTAATGGTAATTTTGACTTAAGGTATCTGTATGTACATTTAAAATGAAAACTTTGTACCCCAAAATATGCATCTATATCTTGTGTTCTTTTCTGGGTTTTGTCTTGATAGTTTCTGAGCCTTAGAAACGTTAACAAATTTTACACACACAGCAGCTTTATGATCTAAAGAAGCATTAATATCCTTTTATTCTGGGCAACCAAGTATTTGGCTCTTAAATTATCTGCTCAAGGTTAAAAATGAAATCTGGGAAGGTCAAGGAATTTAAAACAGTATGTATTAATCTCAGGGCACTTACTTATTTTTATAAGGATATATTTTACTTAAATAGACAAACATTCACAGTAAGTACTTCAAGTTACTGCCTTTATAGTCAAGATTTTTTTTTTTTTTTTTGTGGAAGAGAGAGGAATTCTGACACACTGTATATAGAAGGTACATCAGAGAGTACTAGTTAGATTTCATTTTTTTTTTTTCTGGTGAATGCACTGTGCTTCATAATGGCACTTCAATTTGCAACTAGAATTTTTAAGCATGTTTTTAAATGTGCAAATTTACTACTTCTCAAAAGTGTAATAGTCCAACTGAATTCCCTCCTTGTAAACTGCAGCCTTCACATACTATCCAGGGTGTCAGAGACATGGATTGCTCTGGTGAGCAAAACACATGTTTTTTCTAAGTACAAATTATGAAAAGTATCTTAGCAAATGCTGCTTTTAGGGTATGCTGCAACTGGTGTGAATCCAGTAACACCTGTATGCTGAGGGTTGGATGTGTTGAAGTATCTCTAATGGTCTCTGAGTTTGCCTCAATACTTTGTAATTTCACCACATGTAATACTAAAAGGTACCAAAAAATAATCTAACCTTTTCAGTTATTGCAAGCTGTCTAATTTATTCCACACTTCTTCTTATCAGAACTAGAATAACGATAGAGCAAGAGGAGTTAACCATTACTAATCAATCCACTGTTTGTTCTCCTAAATCCATATAAAATCTCTATTAAAAGATCAAACATTGTATAGTACTAAGTTGCATGAGTCACTAAGTTGAATTACGTGAAGAATCATATCAGTCATTTCTCTTTCTGAATATTACCAGTAAGCTTGTTAAAGAAAAAAAAACAAACAAAGAAACAAAAAAAACCCAACAAACCACCCACACCAACCCCCCCCAAATATGTTGGTTGACAGGTCATGGATAAATTATTTTATTTTATTTCCTGAAATTAACATCAGGATCCATAGTATATAACTCTCTACATCACCCCTTAATCTTTTTTTTATATTTTAGATCAGTTAATACTCTGGGTTTTCCTGGGCTTTCTTAGATTTGTTAAAAATTAGAATTACTGGTTTGAGCTATCCATCAGTTAACTCCTTTAAGATCTGTTCTGTCTTTTGTTATTTATTCATAATACTGAAATATTTTTCATGATAAAAATTTTCTGATTTGCTGTCATCTAGTAGATGAAGATTCTTCATTTTTATCTGTTAGGGTTCCTGAGGAAAGGTTGTTTTGAACACAGTGATGACAAGGCAATGCATCCTATTCGGCTTTAGTAGGGTAATGTGTATATACTGTATTTGAGTTACAGAAGATTTGGATGCACTGCTAGAAAATAAATGAAATAGTAGAAAGGGAAAACAAGTTTTTGAAAAGATGAATCTGTATTATCAAGTAGACTGACGAGATTTTCAGTTTATTTGAGCAAGCAAATAAATACGAGGGAGAGTTCTTTGAATTGTCCTTAGATATGAAACATTTGGAGTCTTGTAGAGACTTCTTCACATATCTCACTGTGTCTGTCTTTGTCAATCAGAGTCAGTTTGCTTAAGGACCTGAAAGATGATTGAGTTTGCGTTGTGTTAGCAAAGGAGTATATGATTGCCCTATCACCATATCAGTTGTCCCGCGTAATTTGCATGTGTAATGAATAGACATCTTTGACAAAAGCAACAGATTGTTTACTGATTTAAAGTGTATGCATTCCTTACCAAAAGTGTGCAAATAAGGATAAGTATAGAAGAAACCATGTGTAATGCTCGGACCTGTTACACCTGCTAATAACATCTTGGGTAGCAGCCCAGAGCTTGCATAAGGATCGACAAGTCTGGTAAGAAGTAAACCTGGTTTCCATGAGATAGTTCAATGAACTACTTATAATCTCTTGGGTAAAAAAAGGATCTATCCAGTGTCAGTGATCGGTCCAGATTTTTGCTAACAATGGAAAACAAATTAGTTTCCAACCTCAGCAACTGTAAAGGCGAGGTTGACCGTAACTGGAGATAACCTGAAAATCTGGATGAAACAGGAAAGTCTTTGCTTGAAGCAGAAGTGTCGCCACAGGCTCTGGTTGCCACCCGAGGTTTTCTGAAGGAAAAAAATGTATCCTGTTCTCCCAACCGCTGTCTTGGGAGGAAGGAAAAGCAAAACAGAAAAAGGAAGAGCTACAGAGTGTGACAATGCACCGAAATCTCAGATTGTCTTAATCTGATTTGAGAGAGAAGGTGATGAGAACTGTCAAAGGACATTCTCAATTTGTTGCTTGAATATCACCACCATATGTGTGCAATGAGAGTAGATGAATACATGAATGCTTGTGTGGTGGCTTTTGTCCTTCTATATCACCAAGATATATTGAAGTATCGTTGTGTTAACCACTGCGTTGGAAATCATTCTTTCCCCCAAGGAATCTAAGAAGGCTTGAAAATTAGTGTAAAAATACAGAATGTATGAGGGAGAATAAAACAAATATTAAAGCTAGTTAGAAAATAATTAGACACATTTAATGCTTCAGATAAAGAATTTTATTTTGAAAAACAAAAAAAAAAAAACCAAAACTGTCCCAGCTGTTGTGGCTCTTGCACAGCTCTCCCACTTTACATCCCCTCCCTCTTGTGGGGGAAAAGCACACTAAAGGGAAATTTAGTAAAGTGATATTTTTCCTGCATGAAAGGAGATAAAAGAATGTGGGGCATTTGAGTTACAATTTCAACGTTTTTCAGAATTTTGTAGATACACAATATATGTGGAGAAAAATGTGAGCTGTAGTTTGCCATTTAGAATAAAACGATATTTATTTGAATTCTAATGCACACTGATACATACACTTGCAAAGGACGAGTAAGAAAAACAAATGTCAACCTCCCTGTTGCAGGTTTTCTGTTGGCAATTTGTCATGGGTGTCGTGGTAGAAGTCTTAGAAGGGATTTGAAGGATGATGAGATCTGGGTTTTACCTTTACAAAATATATGTCATATATTTATATGCAAATGAGAAAATTCTGCTGTGTGACAAAAGGAGAAAATTGTGTTGGTGCTTTCTGTTTCAAAGAGGTGTTTGATGATTTATCATGTCTACTGCAGTGCATTGTTTCAACTAATACCATACCTACTTAAAAAGGTATAAAGTCCTTTCAAATTTCTTTACAATGCTTGTAGTCAGCCTTGCATGAAAAGGCCATTTGTTCTCCTCATACTAAAGCTTGTGCTTTCATGTAGTTCTGAGAATTTCCTATTACTGTAAATTAATTTCACTTCATTAAGTGTTTGGGTCACAGGCAAAGGAATAGTAGCAGTCAGAGACACAGGAGATTACCAGTTTGAATAATCATAAATTGGCACCCACCCGCTTTCTCTCTGATATTGTGAAGAAACTTCTGGCTGTTAAAGCCATTTCATTAATCAAAAAAGCCTATAAATGTGAACTTTAGACTTAGACAAGATAAAGTTATTATCTACATGAACAATATTTTACAGTGTGGAACAATGTATTCTAGTCCCTATGGGAGAGAGTGACACGATGGTAAAGATTCAGTTTTCTATGTCACTTTACTGTTATTACAGGTCACCTGTGATTGTTCAGAGTCATCCACTCAGCAGTGGTACATTATGCATATAGGGCTCAGTTGTGAAGAGATGACTCCAGAGCTTGGAGATTTTATTATTTAGATATTAATTTGTCCTCTCATGTAAATTGTTACTTCTTCTGCCAAGATATTAATTAAAGCTGCTTCAGTAGTCTTTTTTCCCAGAGGAAAAAGTGATAAGGTATAATGAAATGTTTTAATGAAAACAGATAACTGATGTTTATTTCATATTATTTTTTCTAAGCCTGGCCCAATGCTTGTTGAAAACAACTGAAGAGGGTCTTACTAATTTCAGTAGATTTCTGATCAAAGCACTAATCTCCAAAGAAAGCTGAGGGGAGTAATTTTTCCAGGATCCACCTCCCCTTATGCTGAATAAAAAGGATGAAATAACATAAAGGGCCCTGAAAAGCATCCTCAGTGTGGGTGTTTCAGAGAGGGCTGTAATACTACCCTTTAAGTAGCAAACTGGAAACTACATGGTCAGAGAGGCTGCATACAGGGTATTGCAGCTGCAGGGAGCTGCAAACAAATTAACCAGCTCCCCTCCCCCCCCC
>NW_010132075.1:14458-28406 GCF_000699245.1 Pterocles gutturalis
GGATACTCCTCTAGCATTTTCTCTGAAACCTTACACAGGAGATAAGAATGGCATGGTGTTCCCACTGCTCTCTTCTTAGCCACCCCCAGTGCCACCTCTTTGTTTAAACAAGGGAGAAAATGTTAATTATTGTTCTTTCTGCACCAAAGGTGGGTCCTAGTGTTGAGTCTGTCTCCTCAGCCTGCAGGTCTACATGGCATGAAGAATTTCAGAGTCACAGGTGGGCTGGGAGAGAAAGGGAAGGCATATTTCTGTAATGGGGCTTCTGGAGGCACTTTGGTGGTGGCAACACATCAGCAGATTGGGGAAAAGCTGACAGGGCTTGCCTTGATCTGAAAATACTGCATGGTATTAACTGTGTGCCTTTGATATATCTCAATGCAAGGAGTTCCTCCTTGTACCCATGCTTGTAGTTGGATTACTCAGTGAGGAAAGCTTCCGGTAAGGATTGATGAGTAATTTGTCATTGTTTCTATCTTATCCATACAGTATATGATATATATCATGCAACTAAGGGGGGCATAATTACTTAGATAAAGGATAATTATGTAAACGCTTGCATATGTAAATTCAAAAGGGGAATTTGTATGAGCCCAATTAGTCACATGTTTTAAATCCTATTTGTTTAAAAAAATGCGGTACTGGAAATTTGCACCCATTTTTGAGTTGCTGTCACTTTACTTAAAAAATTGAAGGAACTTGATTTTTGCATCAGACAGATGTTTCTAACACATATTTTTCCAAGGCTCCTCATTTCTGTGGTAGTAGTTCAAACAGTGATAAAAACAAGACACCTTGGTTTATTTCACTTACTGCCACAATTGTTCATCTGAGACAGCTTTTGAGCCTTCCCTGGCAATAGGATGGAATAGCAAAGTTTAGGATTGTATAGACTGGTTTTGCAAGCTGCACAGGCATGTAACTCGAGAGCAGGACTTGAGAAGCAATATGTATATTGAGCAATTAATTATAAGTTATTAAATGACAGAGAAAGTTAAAGTTTTGTAAATTAATTGTGCTTGGTAGTCACAGATAAGGATTCAGGCCCTTGTGATGCCTGGGAAAGCTGTATGATATTAAATTACATGAATAAAACTGATTAAAATCCGTCCTGGAGTTATGCTTGCTGGTTGCTCTTCATCCATCACGGATTGTTGTAGTGGTATTTCAAAAGAGAAGGGTGTAGGAATGCCAGGTAGTTGTTTTGGTTGATGTTTGTTGTTGTTTTTATTTTTCTAGCAAGTATAATTTTTCTGATGAATTCATGACACTTGGCTTGGATGGTGGCTGCACCCTGTGGTAGAGGGTATTTAGAGGGGTATGTATGCAGATACATATAGCTTTTACACAAATAAGACTATGTATTTGTAGTTATTCTAAATGAGAACTGAGCATTGCAATGGCTATTTATTCCTGTTTACTGAGGCCAAGAAAAAATGTCCTCCCTATTTTATGATTAGATGGGCAGTTGGGGTAAAAAATAATTTTGCTTGGCTTTTGAAAGCTGGTGAAGGCTTGTTTTGAGTGTTTGCTTCTCACACAATTCCAGGTGGAGCAAGGTCACAGCCCTGAACAGAGAGGGCGAGAGCTGGTGAATCCTGTCATTGGCTCCATCCCAGAGGCAGAGCTCTCTGAGCAAGAAGGGTCAAGTACAAGGAGAAAGGGTGCTGGAGTAACCAAAACTGTGTAAAAAATCCTGGATTAGAAATTAAAGTCTTTTTTAATATACCTTATTAAGCCTAATATACATTATTTAGCCAACACCAAGAAAACAAGGGAGACATTTGGTTCAAAATACCACATTCTGTCTTTATTTGTAAAAAGAGCAGGAAAATCAATGGAGTAGAGTTTTTGCACAGCTGCTGAAGACTCTTCAGTCTGTCCTGGGAGGCAAGAGGAAAAAGGTGGTATAGAGAGAGAAGTGTTTCATGTTTGTAGAGTTTTATCTACAGATGGGGGCAAACAGATCCATCTGTCTCTGAGTCTGGAACGAAGGAAGTAGCTGGTGAGTCTTTCAGAATAAAGACTGGTTGGGTACTAGTAATTAATTTAGGAAATAAATATTTCTCTGAAATAGGGAACATGAAGTAGCTAAAGGAAAGCAAAATAATAGCATAGGAGTGTGCTGCAGTCTTCTCACTTGACTGATAGCTTTTCTGTTTCAGCTGTGCAGCACAGATGGGTGAGTAATGTCTTGTGCTTGTTGAAAGGGGCAGGAAGAAGTCAGCTGACAGAGGGACAGCCAAGACATAGATTTTAGAGAGAATTGCTGAATGGACTTAATGAAAAGAAACAGGGAACAATCAGAGGTTAGGAAAGGTGATGTTTGAGCATGGTATGTAGGCTGCTGTGAGAGGCAATTTGCACAGAGCTCAGCCATGTGGCACAGCTAACTGAAGTGGGTAAATGTGCTCTCAAAGGCAAGGGAATAGTAAAGCAAGCAGGGGAAATGGCTTCTTGCCACTTGTCCCAGAAGTGCTGCCCTGGGCGGAAGATGTATCTTTCTCCCAGAAGCCAACAATGACAGAAAAATGTACATATTCACACCGTTTTGAAAGGACTGCCCTCACTTTACAGATGGGAGTGGATACAGGACAAACAGGCAGAAGAGAAACAGACTGTGCGATTTAATGATTTTTATTGATTTCCTGGTAAGTGTATAATTTGACCAATAAATCCTACTTAGGTATAGCCAAACTTGAAAATCAATGGCCAAAACATACACAAACAATTTTTACTTGTTAGCATAGCTACTAATACACTTCTGCTCTTCTAGACGATGCAGGACCCTGGAGCAGTTGCAACAGTGTTTTACCTACCTGTGTCAGTCTTATATACATGCATAAAATGTACATTTATGTGTGTGTATTTATCTAAACACACACATACAATATGGAGTTAATTATTCTTGTACATCAAGCTTGAGAAAATTTTTTCATTCTTTTCCAGGAAGTTTATGATAAGCCCAGGTGTTGATTTTTCTGAGTCCCCATCCAGTGTGATAACAACACAACTCTTCTTGAAATACTCTTCATGCTTGGAGCTGGATGTTTGGAATGTTACTGCTGGCCTCTATCTGTGAAATTATAGCCTCTGCTTTCTTTCCCTCTGGTTTCCTTTTCTGTTTGTTTTTCATACCTGTCCCCTGACATCTGTGTGCATATTCATATGTGTGGGAGTATATCCACAAAGATATGCATGCACATAGTAGCTGACATGTATATCTACTCAGGGAAGGGCATGACGGTTCTGGGTTGTGACCAGACAATTTTGGCTATGAGCTTCAGATTCGTTAAATACTTCTGCTGCCTTCTGGCATTCAGTTTGGAAACATTCAAGCCACAGGCTTAGCAGTAGCTGCAGGCATGATGCAGTAAGATATAACTTACAAATGTAAACTTGCAGTGATATTCTTGTAAGTTAAGGTTTTGTTTTCCGTTTGAATGCTATACTAGAGAACATGACAAAAGGCACAGATTTATATGCATAGCCAAGAGTACACATCTTTAAAATGCTCTTCAGGTGGAGACATCAAATGGGACAATGGTACGAATGTATTTCTGGTGATGGCCTCTGGACACTGACAGAGTACCTCCATGTATGAGTTGTCTCTTCTCTCTTCTGGAGCAGTAAGCAGCAGCAGGTTCAGCACATCCTTTGCTGTGATGAACCCTTTTGATGCTACTGAAGCCAAGAAAGGATCCAGATTTTTAAAACAAGGATTACTGTTGAAGGCCTTGAACAAGGATGAGTGACTTGAGCTCCTTTTTCTGTCATGTGTTGTGTATGATGATTATCTTGATCTCTTTGCCTTAGTTTCCAGCTGCAAAAAAAAGTCTAATAGTATTACATTGTTATTATCTTTTTTTCTTCTCTGTTCTATTTAAAACTGTTTATTATATCACCTTAGGGCTCACCAGCTTAGGACTGGTACCAGCCGGATTTGAACACTGCACAGGTTAGAAGTTGTGTGGGTTTTTCACCTCCCCAGAACTCTGTCATACCTAGTTTCATCAAGAAAGCAGAGCCTAAGATTTCTTTGCTTATGTTTAGCATGTATTTATTTGTAATAGATATTAATTTGTAGGGATCTGTTAACTGAGTAACTTTACCAAATCATATGGACTTATTGGCTTTTAAAATAATTCTTTAAGCCTATCATTTTTGGAGGATTTAAAGAACAATTTGAGAGACAGAAGACTTCTAATGATGAAATCTTGTCCCCATTGACTTCAATGAAGCTATTGTATTACATTATTAATTCTTGAATCCTATGGTTTCCATGGAATACTGTCTTTTTTTTTTTTTTGTATCTGAGTTCTTCAGACCTGAAGTAATCAGTCTTCTTTTTTCAGCCCTAAATTCAGAAAATAGCAACTCAGCTACCTGAATAGACTTTGAAAAATTAGTTCCTTTTCTTTGACAGTCAAGCTTTAGTAAATAATGAAGATTATGGTAGACCATCCTTATCACAATGGTAAAGGATTACTGCCTTTGTACTTATTGCTTTAAAAAATTAGAACACCTTAATCTTTTTAAAACAATTTAGGTTTGAAAAAACAAATTGCATTGAAGCTGACAGGATGCTTGCCAAGTTCCAGGAGATGCAGTCTGGAACATCTGAGATATTGAGTCTTGAATGTCTGAGTTACGAATAGAAACAGGGACTCAATATTTTAACTCCTTTAGCACTTCTGTAGTCTACATTGTATAAAGTGCATATTTTTGTGTCTTTCTCAAAAAAACCAGAAGGCTGCTGGTGTGTTTCTGTACTGTCTCAGGGGTACAAGATGGGAAACAAACTCCTGGCTTACTCAGTCCTGTCCCTTGAGAACAGAGGCCACATAAATGTATATTCTATTATCACTTTCATAAACTGATCATACACTCTCGTGAAACTGAACTGTGTGTATTTTGGCCTGCCACTGCCGTTGTGAGTTGAATTCAGAATCTCACCATAGTACTCAGAAAACTTTGTATTCTCAGTCAGAATATATCTGTGATCCTATCTGTATCCCCGTGTCTTTGTGCTAGCATTGCTGTGGGAGATTAGCAGCTAGGATGCTTTGGTTTTTATCCTCCTGAGGTACATAAAATTGTACTTTAAATTAAAGCAAGCATATTGTTTTACAGCTTCACTACTAAACTATCCATATTTAAACTACTCTTAACCTGCTAGTGAATACAGGAGTTTCTCTCTAGTGGTATTAATACTTACTTGCTCTATTGACAAAATTTTGGCTGATGTATCTTAGGGTTTAATTGTTTATGGCTGCATGAATGGGTAGATCACAGACAATAATCCTGTAATAAGCCTCTTGTGTTATTCAAACTGATGGATTCTCAAATAATAGCAACAATTGGTTTTTGTTTTCTGAATGCGCAACCTTATTTTTTGTAGTAGTGAATTTCACCATAATTATATGTTTTAGAAGTCATAATTTTTTTTAAATGCCCTCTAAATACCCCTGTATTTGTCATCCTTCCTAGGTTTCTATCATAGTTATTTCCTTTAATAGTATTTGTCAGGTTCATTACCAATAATATTAAACAACTGACTAAAGCTCTCAGGCTCAAAAGGAGTGAGAACACAGGATAAATGAAAAGCTCAGAACCTAAGGATGGCAGAGGAAATTAGCAATTTCTTTAAGGTTCTGTATTACGAAGCTAGGAACCTTGTCTGTACTCTGCTTTAACTCATGATTGCACTATTTAACAAGATAAATTATTTTTTTCCTCTGACTTTGAGATTTAAAAATTTATTAAATGCACAACATCTCTGCACAACTTTTTAGTAAGTACATGTTTTTTTTTCTGTATTCAACTTTGACTGTAGGGCCCCTATCCCAGCAAGTCTTTCTTCACTGTACTTCCCCCACAGTACACAGATTCAGTCTGTTTTACCATGATGTCCTCATTTATTTCTTTTTTGACGGTTATCTTACTATGAATATAATTCAATTTCTGATGATAATGTCATTATATTCTTCTTTTTATTTTTACATCTTACACTATCCTCTCTGTTTGGACGTAGCTGCTAATATATCCTCATTAACCTATTTTTGTAGTCTCGCAAATTGAAAATAATTTTAGAGTCTATGAGTCCTACATGTGCTTTAATATTTAATCTTCTGGTAGTTTCAGACTTGGCCTCTCAAGGCCAACACTGAAAGTCTTATGTGAAAAAAATCACCCAAGAAAGATCCATTTTAATGAGAATACTTTCCAGTAGTTACATTTACTGACTGTTTCTTTTTTTCCACAGGTCTCTTTTCTGTCTGTTCATTAGTTTCATTAGCTGCATACTACTTTAATTTGCACTGTGCGTCTGTCTCACTTATGTATAAATATTACTTTATCCAGCAGTAACCTTACAATTACACCTGACCTAACTGAAGGAAGATATATATATGTATACATATAATTCTAGTTTATTTCTTTCCTGTCTCAGGGCTAAGTTTTTTGTCCTAGCCCAGTGACCTCTTCTTTCTGTGCTCTCTCATGACAGGCCAGTCAATTTGTCCCTCATGTAATTCAGCCATTCCTGGGATTGTGTGAATCTCCAGTCTTAATTTTATTTTTTCCTCCATCTGGTTTGTGGTTATTTCTTACCTTTCCTGTCCCCTTTCCACACTCCTTCGCTTATGTTTTTTTTTTTTTTCATCTTCTATATATCAGCCTCATCATTCATAGGTCTCAGCCCTTGGATTTTTATCTTCCTCTATGCTTGTGGGGTTCATCTGGTCTCTTTTTTTGCTTGTCTGTTTGCTACATGCTGCTTTTCTGTTTCTCTGTGCAGCTATCTTGCCCTGTTACCAACTCTTTCTCTTGCTGCATTTGTTCACTCCTGTTTTGTCCTTGTGGTCACATGTTCCAACGCTTTCTGTTTGCAGGTATTTACAATTCACATCATGTCAAATTAATATTTTCTCTTCTTTCCTGTGTGTTCATCTCATAAAAATTTTGAATGTCCTTTGTGTCTCCAGATGCATCGCTAGTCCATAGTTCTTCTCTTCCATGATTTCTATCAGGTGATAGTGTTATGTTCCCATCAGGTAAGCACTTAAGGATGTGCCTTTATTCAGGTTTTTTTTGCAGCTAGTGACATTTGTTGTTGCATTCTTTTCAGTCTCCTATAACGCAGATGTAACCCTGATATAAAACTAAGGTCCATTCCCATATCATCTTTTTTTCCTCCTCTCTTTTATCATTATGTTTAATTCCCACAAACCTCCCATTTTGACACCTTCTGCTTTTTTGCTTTCCAAGACACTATCTTTTAAAAATTTTCCCTATGTCAAGTATCTTCTTTTTTTCTTCCGCTTTTGCAGTTCTCATCAGCCATGGCCAAAGATACCTGCAATATGCTCTCATATACATGGCCTTTGTTTCACTCAAAGTTCAGTGTGCCCAAGTAGATTCTGCAAACTGGGAACTTTGGCCACACCACAGGTGTTATGAACAAAGCTATCATCAAGTAATAGATTTGGTTCCTGTTTCCATCTTACATAGATTTTCCCCCAAGGAGAATGAATTTCATGCCAAATTTCCTGTTCTCTGTTGCTTTCACTTCATCTTCAGAAAAAAGATTAGCATTTATTGGATGCTTTCATATGCTAGTCTGAAATCTGAATCCCCTTTCATGGGATATACTTTGAAACAATTTTTGTTTTCCAGTGATACTTTGTCATGAACACAATTGTTTAATTAATGTGTTCATCCCATAATATTTGGGGACTGGTTCTCCCCCCCCGCTCCCCCAGCTGATCATAAGAGACTTAAAACATAGGCTCGTGGTCCTCTATAAAAATCATTCTGCATAAATGTTAAACCATTTAGTGTACTTTATTTTTTGTCAGTGAGGTGTAGGTTACCTTAATTACATGTAGTGGAGGTTTCCCTTCTGAATCCTTTCATACATGCATGGATGGGATAATAAAAAACTGTGCTAAAGATAGTATATCACAAGTCAGATATGCTCAGATTTTAAAATTAAAAACCTATTCGTTTCACTTTTTTTCTCTTGAAAATATCAAAAACCCATTTGTTTATAACTTTACAAACACTGTGAGCTTCTGCTAGATGAAGTAGAAATTGTTTCAAAGGATGAAATATGTATTTGTAAATTGCTAACTTTGCAATACTCTTCTGAATAACTATATGCAAGCATTTAGGAAAAGTAAGTATGTTTTCCAGTCAAATCTGCTCATGCCCCATTACTGTAATGTATATTTTTAATATCATTCTTGCTGTCAAAGATTTGCCAGTTGATAAAGAATGGCAGTAATGAGATAACCACGGGGGCTCCAGTGCATCTCTGCAAGCTTTGAGAAAGCGTGGGTGCAAAACATCATGGATTTTGACCCAAGTGGTGAATGTTGGAACACCTACTTGGAAGAAAAATCTGTGAACAAAAAGTACACTTATCTGTGCCTGCTTCTGGTTGGTTTTGTGCTGTATATATATATACTCTGCTAGGTGACTGCTGCCTTTGCTTACCTTTATCTAGCCTGTAGGGTTTTGCATAAAGTCATTGGGACTAGGGATACACAAAGGGAGAGTTAGCCTTTCCATTACCACCATTACTGTTCCCCAAGGGT
Source organism: Pterocles gutturalis (assembly GCF_000699245.1). Classification (NCBI taxonomy): domain Eukaryota; kingdom Metazoa; phylum Chordata; class Aves; order Pterocliformes; family Pteroclidae; genus Pterocles; species Pterocles gutturalis. The sequence continues at coordinate 23,059 of NW_010132075.1, forward strand.
TTCTTTCCTCCTACAGCAGCCTGAAAGCCTTATCACTTGGCAAGTACACAGAAGCCTAGTATCCTCATGCAGTATAAAGAAAATAAAATATTATTTCCTCTTGGAAAGGCTGATCAGGAAGAGTCTTCTGGTTTCAGATGGTTAAGGTGATCTTTAAGGTGCTCTTTAGTGCTCACACAGCCTGTGGCACTGTTTGTGCATGTGAAATGCACTGTGACTCACAAGAATGTCCTCAGACCTGGAAGGATTTAACTTTATTTCTGTATTTGTTTTGCAATTTAAAATAAGATTGCTGTAGGCATAAAAGGGCTAGCTTGAAAATTATTATGTTTGAGGCTGAGGCAAGACTAGTGTCTTCTTTCCTTTAAAACCACACAGGATTTTTAAGGAATTTAAGATAAGAGATTGTGTGTATGTGAACAGATGGATAAAGGACAGGGTAACCTTTCATGTGAATATACCATTCCTAGTTCATAGAGTGCAAAAACCTATAACCTATGTAAAATAACAGTCTTGAAGTGTGATTGGCAACTTTGTGCCAGAGCTAATGAATCTGTATTAAAACCATAAGTTCATGAAAATCAAAGTGGTCTCTTCACCCCATAGCTGGTTCTTTCAGTTCAGATTTTATGTGATACATGATTCTGGAGCTTCAAATATCATGCTGTCAATACAAAGCATATTTCTTTTAAAAGATTAAATTAGGAATGCGTAAATTGTATTTTCACTGTTTGTATTGTGTGCGTGTTAGAAAGCTAAGAAGTTTGCATCTTTCTTTAATGATATGGTTACTATCTGATGTTTAAACCTACAAAAAGATCAAACTCTCAAAAACTCTGTGCAGACTCTATAAAGTTACATTGAACATCCAGTGCAAGCTGAAGTTGGAGCTTAAGCTAGTGTTTCTGAATGGAGCTGAGAAAGCACAGTGTACGAGACTGGTGGTGTATACTGAAATGTGTTGTACTTAGACTGTGGAATGGGTGCTCATTATGAGAATAAAGAGTAATAATCCATGCTGAAAATAGGTTTCTTACCCAGGGTCTATGCCTTAAAGGCATTTTCAACCTTCAAACCTATGTCTAGTCAACCACATGTAGGCATTCCAAACAAACAGAAAACTTAAACTGCTGAATTGATTTAGTGGCAACTTCTTCTCTTAATGGGATTCAGAAGGAGAACCAAAGCAAAACCCAAGCTTCAAATGCTGGCCAGTTCTGATGAATTTTAGTTTGTTCTCTGGAGTTTGGCTCTTTCAGGAGTACAGTTCTTAATTAAGTGTTACAAAATTGAGACTTTTTAATAGAATATAGATGTACAAACCTGTTACCTTCAAAAAGAAATTGAGTGTCTAAGTAAGCAAAATTTAGTTATTCTTTTTAAAGATTTCATTGGGTCTTCAAAGTCAGCTCACCATGTGGCTTTGGTAAAATTTTAAGTACAAGATTTCTGAGTGGTTATGTTCTTTAGTTAACATTAGATTTATATCTTTACAGAAATGTTACTTCCTGACAGCTGTGCAATTATATGGTGTCACCACTGTACCATTTAGCTAAGTGGTCAACAGTTACCACATTTATAAATAGCATGTGGCGTTTGAGCTTTGAAAAGTAAATTCTTACTGAATGCTTTTGGAAGAATTCCATATACAGTACTTTTATGCATCATTTAGTGGAATATCCACTAAATGGAATGGCAACAGAGATTGCATATAATAAGCATTGCCTATAAAATGGGAATAAGATTAAGCAGAAATCCCAAGGCATTACATTAAAATGATTAAGGCTAAAAAAACAGGCAACGTCATGTATATTACAATAGTTACTCAAGAACACCAGAGCTGTGTAGCCAGGAGAAGTTGCACTGTATAGTTCCTCTTCTCCCACTCTTCCTTATAGGTTTCTTCATCTCCAATGTTTCTCTTGATTAACATTAAACTTTTATGTAGGTTTTCTTCAGTGTAGTTTTTATCTAATCACCTATGACTTAAGTAACAGGCAACTAGTGCAGTATAAACTTTAAAATATATAATTAGAATATTTCAGTTTGGGTTATTATCAAATCATATTGTGCAAAATGTCATGAACACTTTCTAATTAGGATTAATCAACTGCAGGGGTGTGTGCTACAAGCTGGTGAAGGTTTGGGTCGTATTTACTCCTGTTTGCATGAAATGTCTTATTAGCAACTGAAAATGGATCACAGTTCTGGATGGTACTAGGGAATTTGCTCTGGGATGAATTATTTTTTCTTCCCCCCCCCCGCCCTTTCTTTATTTCCTCTTTTCTTTTTTTTTTTTTCTCTTTCTCCCCCTCTTTGTCTTTTTTTTTTTTAATTTTTTTTTATTCCCCCTCTTTTTTTTTTTTTTTTTTCCTATATTAGATTGAGTTATTTAGCTCGTGGAGGAACTGAGACAGAGGTCAAGAAAGGAACATCTCATATCGTTTGGACAGAGAGCATAAATTTGTGGGCAACAGGAACACTGGATAGCTATCCCAGATGAATGACCAGACACCTTTAGTGGGAGACTCAAGCTAAATATACTAGCTTTATAGCCTTATGCTCCTGGAGGAGTCTGGAATTGTTAAAATAACATTCAGTCTCATGAAAGCCTTTCAATAATTACTTGTGCTTTGTCAGCACCACTGAGGGAAGAATAGCTTTTCTTAAAAACACAGTTCCAGAAGAGTAACAAGGAAATATCAGGCTTCATGTTTTAAGGTAACAGGGCGTGCATGATAACTTGAAAAAAATGCCCCCACTGAGTGAGGTTTCCCAGTAGTATGTTTATAAAGTGTAGACCAAGAATAAAGGAATACACACAGAGACTTGTCAAGAGATGTGGATGTTAAAACACCTTGTGCCTGTGGTTCATTTATCACTTGTACAAAGCTAATATGTATCAACATACGGAACTGACAGTTTGTGTTGTAAGTGTAAGGAAATTAACTGTAACATTGACATGAGGTAGTGATCACCAAAAGAGGGAGACTTGAGGAACCTGCTAAATTGTTGGGGGTTTTTTAAAGTGCACATGTGCATATTTCTAGGAAGATGTTCAGAAAAAAAGAATAAAATAGAATTTCTGGAAAAATAATTTTTATTAAAAGTGCAAATTCTTCTTGGAGGATGATGTTCAGCAAGAAAGGGTCAGGTTCAGTCAATTTTCTGATCTGAAAAAAATGTCATGGAACCTCTTTAAATTCTCATTTTACCATGCAAAGAAGGAAAATTTTCATATTTAACTTTGAAATGACATTTAGAAATCTTAATTAACCTGTATGAAATGGCGAAAGTAAGCTTACAGTCCTGATTCAGTTTACTGCAACTGAGTTTTTTCCCTTCAAGATTCTTAGTCCAAAATATTTTGGTTTTATGACTTTTCATCTAGAGGTGGGATGTTGTACTGTGGCCTCAAAAATTTCGTATTAATGCTTGTATTTATGATACCATTACCCATTAAGCATTAGAAACAATATTGTTTTGGAGTACTTTTTAGTATGCTGTAAGTATTGTAAGGAGCTTTTAAAAATATTTTTATTTTTATAAGTACTTTACTGTGGCTAGTAATGCTTATTTTATTTATTTATATTTACTCTATTAAACATCATAGGATTTATGCGTTTCTGGAGATACTGAGCCAAGAGGTATTAATTTAAAAGGTAAAGGAAAGAAAGGTTCTAATGAAGTGCAAGAATCTCAGTAGCTGCTACAGAGAAATTGTTTTTCTGTGAAGTTCTATTACCTATGCAAGTCACTCCTGGACATGAACTGCACTATTTTAATTGAAGAAGTTTCTAAATATAAATCAGGTATCTAGGAAATATAGACTGAACCCATCTACTCTAACAGAATTAGCTTATTCATATCTTCTGTCTTAGCTTATTTGCATCCGATACATACACAAAACTTCTCAGATAAACAGGTACATTTTGATACTATCCAATTAATTACTGTCAGATGTATTACATTGGAAACTTGATCTGTACCTCTTCTTTGGGATCTAAACCAGTTCCCTGATTCCTAGGATGTTTTTCTAAACATCTAAATAATGAACAAAGACATTTAAAAAAATATAAGCCCACCTCCTGCAATGAAAGTCAGCAGCTGGATCTAGGTTTGGCTCAGGCTTACAAAATGCTATAAAGAAGGTAGTGACTTCCCCCCCTCCCCATTGCTCTTTTACTATAGTAGAGATCAAAAGCGTTCTGAAGAATTTTTCTTGTTTTTTGTGTGGGGAAGAAAAGACAGTAGTTAAATAATTTCTCCCAAGGATGTGAAGGGAAAAAAAAAAAAAGCTGCTTTTTGAAGCAGGTCACTGGCTACAACTTTGCTTGGGACAACCAGAGCTGGCGATAATTTTGTTTTGAAACCTGCCCAGTGGCAAATGTAAAGTGAGCAGGTAATGAACTGTAAGAGCCAAGACTGATTCCTTATGAAAGATTTGTAAAGAGATGAGATGTAGACATCTTATATCTTATCTTGTTATCTTCTATGCCTTGCTGGGGTTTAAGGCCACTCAACAACTAAGCACCATGCAGCCTCTCACTCTCTCCTCCCGTCTGGTGGGATGGGGAGGAGAATCAGAAGAACAAAAGGTAAAGCCTCGTGGGTTAAGTCAAAGACAGAGAGGGTTCACTCACCACTTATGGTCACAGGCAAGAAACAGACTTGACTTGGGGAAAACACAAAACCAATTTAATTTCTTACCAATCAAGAACAGAGCAGGATAATGAGAAAGAGAACTACGTCCTAAAAAGGCTCCTCTCCCCCACCCCTTCCTTCTTCCCAGGCCCAAAGGCTTTGTTCCCCACTTCTCTACCTTCTCCCCCCTGGCGGCGCAGTGGCGGGGAATGGGGGCTGCAGTCAGTCCATCCTGTGTTGTCTCTGCTGCTCCTTCCTCCTCAGGGGAGGGCTCCTCACAGTCTTCCCTGCTCCAGCGTGGGGTCCCTCTCACGGGAGAGTCCTTCACAAACTGCTCCAACTTGAGTCCTTTCCACATGGGGTCACAGTCCTCTGACAGCTGCTCAGCTCCAGTGTGGGTTTACATCTTCATGGACTGCTCGAGGGACGAATGGGCATCACCAATGAGCCTTCATCATGCTGTAGGGGAATCTCTGTTCCAGGTCACCTCCTTCCTCTCCCTTTATGTGTCACCAGGTTCTTCACCACAGGCTGCAGGGGAATCTCTGCTGTGCCACCTCCTCCTGCTCTGGTCTCTTCACTGACCTTCCTGTCTGCATGGTTGTCTCTCTCACATCTGGCTCCTCTCTCTGCTGCAGGTTCTTTCACTGGCTCCTGAGGAACTCCCAGCTCTGGGGCGGGGGCTGCTCTGGGTTGGCTGGGCC
>NW_010132075.1:28417-29238 GCF_000699245.1 Pterocles gutturalis
TGCGGCATAGGCTCGAGTTGTGGAGTCAGCAGGCAGCTGGACAGACTGGCCGGGCGGGGCCCTGCCTGGGGCTGCGTTACCACTCCCTGCACTGTGTCCCATCTTCAGTATGTCATTCGCAGAGGTGCTGGTTGCTTCGGCCTTAGCCAGGGGAGGTTCCAACTTGGAGCTAGGGAAAATTCCAGCAGCTTCTCACAGGAGCCATCACTGCAGTCCCTCTCCTGCTACAAAAAAACCCACCACACAAAACTAAAACAACCTTCATGATGAATAATAAAAAAAAGAGGCTTATCTGTCTTTGTCATGCTGGTTGCTTTAGAAATATAAAGGCAAAGATGACAAATGACCTCAGAAGAACCAGAGATTCATGATATTTGATGGAGGCATAACTTTTTTTTTTTTTTAACTTGTTTCATAGTAGTAAAGCTGACCTGGAGTATTTCCTAACTTCGTCCCCCACCATCCTGATGTGTAGAAAGAACTCGAGTCTCCTGCAGGCTCTTTCTTCAGATGCTCAACAGCCAGCTTGCGCTGTGCCTGGTTCTCTGCTGGCAGTGTCCTGCAGGCTGGCTGTTGGCAGTCTGTCTGGTTGGCAGGGGTCTCCAGTAGGGCTGCAAGGTGGAAGACAGCTGCCTAGGAGGAGCTTTTAACCGGGCCTGATTCCCAGAGCTGTGGTCTTGAGATGCTGAGATGTATCCACTGGTGCCTCCGTGGAGCATTCCCTGGGTTGCAGATGTATCCGCTCACTGTTGCCAGCTATAATTAGTCGTTGGTTGGCAACAATTTTGGTTTTGTGTTCTTTCAGTATCTTTTCGGACACT
>NW_010132075.1:29269-34050 GCF_000699245.1 Pterocles gutturalis
AATTTATTTTCTAATGCTGAACTCCCCAGTTTATCTTTCATTTTTTTTTTCTGGAATGCTCTGATGCTCTTTATCCTCACCATTAAGGTAAAGGATGTACAAGCAATACCGCTTACTACTTTGATATCCCTCCTAGCGAAACATTCTGGCAGTTCTTTTAGATCATGGATTTCAGGGTGGCAGCCCTGGTTTCCAAAACCAGGACCATCTGTGTTTGCCATCTGCAAGACATGTCCTTCTAGGATCCTGGGGGTTGGTTATGGGGCTTCCAGACATTCCTACTGCCTGTCCCCCTGGGTACACAGTGGGGAGATGAGTAAGCCTAAACTCTTCAGCACATCCCACTTTTACTAGAACATAGGCTGCCCATGTCTGTTTGAACACCCACCAGCATCTCTCTAAGTGTCCGTCTACTCATCCCTACATCCCTTTCTGCACAGCCTGCCTTTGCTGTTAATACCAAGGTGCCGACCCTGGCAAAGCAGCCAGATATTGTGGAAAAGAGCCTTACCTATTACTAGGCAGCCGTTATACGCTTAGACACACTTTCAGTTTTGGATTTTTTGAGAAGGTCAGGAAAGGATTGCTTCTGTTTTGTTTTTTTTTTTTTTTTTTTTCTCCTGCAGAATTGCTTTATTTCTGAATATAGCAGTACCTATTGCTTACTTTCATACCTTCTCCTTTTAATCCTGCAACTGCCATTAGATACAGTAATGAACCAAGTAACTTATTCATAAAGGCAATGTGAATATTTGTTCTCTGCTGTATTCCAGTAAAATAATGTTTTATGGATTATTGACAATAAATTATTTTGTTATATGTTTAAAAATAAACAAAGCCATATACGTGAAAATGTCTTTGATCAATTTTCATGAAGCATCTTATTCTTTTTTTTTTTATCATTGCTGGTATGAGATCTGAAATCTTAATGCTCATATTTGGATTTTCTGTGTCTCCCTATTTAATTTCTATTGCAAAAGCTTTCTACTGATAAATTATAAACAGTTTCCTACATTCACTGCTCCTCTTCCCTCTTCCTAGTCTGGCTTGATTCTGATAATGTCATATATATTGTCATTAGTAGTGGTCCACTGAGTATAATTCTCTTGTTTGGGTTCTGCATTTTAACATTTGGCTGTTGAAATGTATTTGGGGAGGAATAAGGGCATACAGTCTCAAAACTCCCTTTTTTAAAAAAAAATTGTAGAAGATATTTGCTAGTCTAAGAGAAAATAAAGGAAAGATGGATGGTCTTTAATTTCCAGTGTGCTGTTTATCTCAAAAGCAGATTTTCTATTTGATAGAAACGTTGTGAAGCATTGCTCCCAAGTGTCAATTAGACACACACCCAGCCACAGGGATCACACGAATTCCTAGCCTACTTTCTTTAATACAGGATGCATTTATGAAACAGGCTGTAACAGATCCTTCAGGATGTTTCATAGGCATTTTTTTTCTTTTTGAACGGATGGAGGCACAAGCTTAAACAAATGCCAAGATCTTGAACAGCTTGAATAATTAAAAACTAATTAAAAATGGGTGACCATAATCTCCTAAGTGCTGATACTTCTTCCTCTTTAAAGAAAAAGAATCTCTACAAGTTAGAATCATGTAGTTTCTTTCTTATTCCAAGAATTCTGAACAAATCTGCTTATAATATCACAGGTTTCCAGGACCACTTAACTTCCGAGAACCTCCAGCAATATACCTCTGATACACCAGTGCTATCAGAAGGTTGAAACCTCTGAGATATGTATTTCAATAGTTCATCTTAGGATTCTTTAGGACAGCAAGTATGTAAATATGGTGCAAAATCTGAAGCACAAAATGCAAGAACTTTCTGCTTCCTCTCAGAATGTTTGGGTTTAGAATAATGCTTCATGCTATGTGTTACAGCTCTAAACAGAAGACATTTATAGATATTTAAACTTGCCCACCTACATTTATGTTACTAAATACATTACAGGCTTTTAGAGTGCAGAGCCATTGACTTTTGTAGGAGGTGCTGAATAGTCTAGTACTCTGATGACTAAAGATAAACTCTTAGCAACCTAAATTTAGGCACCTCATTTTCAAAACTTTGGCCCAGATACATGAACTCAGAAGAATGAGCTACAATAATTCATTTCAAATTCCCTGGCTCTTGCAGCTCCCCAGACTTACCATTTATTCATACAAATTGCTCACTGTTGCAGATAAATCACAAAATGTAGCCAATGCAATAACTCTGCAGCTGAGCATTATTTAGTTCTGCTTTGCTAATGTTTGCAGCACTTAGTTCTTCCTCTCTGTGTTACAACACCTGGCTATTTTGGCTTTGTCTGAATGTTAGGGGGTGAATAGGGAGAAAATCTACAAGTTTTTGCCCTGACTTTCATTACTGTTAGCTTTCCTAATAGCTGCGGGTGTTCAATTAAGTGGTCAGTTTAATTTTCCTGCCAGCTTAAAAGAAATGCAAAGGAGACAATTACCAAGGGAGACAATTTTTCACTACATGCTTAGGAGAGGATTATCTTGTCAGAAGTGTTGTCTCTAGTGGTTCTCCTCTGCTTTGACACTAGGGATAGTTAATTTCCCGTCATACTGTTTACAATGATGATGAGTAACACTGTGCTCTGTGTTAATTTTTCTATTTCGACTTCGTTGTGGTTTCTCTTTTGGGATTTTTGTCTCTTTAATGGAATATTTCACCTTGTGGACATGAGAAATAGATTGAGGTATGTGTGTTGCCCACAATTTTCTCTTAGGTTTGTGTAGGCTGCATGAATGAGTAAAGTTTTAAAACACAGTTACTTAGGCAAGTAATTTGTACTTTTTATTTTTAACTGAATGTAAACTAAGATCAATATTAAAAATATTGGTGTTGGTTACTTTTTTTTTTTTTTTTGCTAGGATCAGGTAACAATGCTCCCTTTGCCTATATTAAGGACAGATATCTTGCCATTTCACTGCAGCCTTAGAAGCCATGGGTTTTTATTCTAAGCCAGTCATGTGTATTCAGTGTCATGAGATAAGGTGATTCATCCCATCTGATGCTAAATATCTGAGAAGCTTATTATGCAAATGTGTTCTCGAAGGGAAGGTGGTTGATGATGTTCCTGCCCAGCCCCGTGCCACAATCTACAGAGCCTCTCTGTACTGGTGCGATTGTTTTTGAGGCCACACACAATGAACAGGGTGCAGTAATTATCCAGGTTAAAAAGCAGTAACTGCAAGTATTTTGTTCATCTGTATTTATTTTTTTAAACAGGTTCTTTTCAGTGATTCATAGGGCCATTTATAACACGGTGATAAGAATATCTGTTCAATAAATGGGGTCATATTGGCACAGAAGAAAGAAGCAGTTGAAGGCAGGGATATTCAAAACTTTGTGTAATGAACTGCCTCCTGAAATACACGTGTGCTGGGACTGTCCTGTTTTATTAGGTGAGATTAATCCACGATAGTTGCTTAACCATGTGTTAAGCAGGACATTAGCAATATCATTGTAACTGTAGTGTACACTTCTTGATGCTTGATATTGCTTTATTAGACAATAAAGTATCTTGAAGTGAGATTGTCTTTGTCAAACAAAGAGGGCAGTTAGAAAATTCTACGTATATTGCCAAATTCTTCCACTGAAGTCCTCAGTAGTGCTGTTTGTGCTAGAAGTCTTTCCCAATTTTAGTGTCTTAGTGAACCATGAGAGTAATATGTGTGTGGGTAAATGTGCCGTCTGATGAAATAGGTTGTTTCTTTATAATATGTACTGATTATCCAAGTCCACACCAGAAAGCCAGAAAGCGTGTCCATGCAAATCATAACTTTCTCTTGGGTCTTACGTAAATATGAAGAGAGGATGACTCATATGAACTTCACTGGAGTGTCTCACAGTGGTGTTTTTCATTAAATAGGTTAGCTAACAGTTAAATTATCAGAGTTGTAATGAGGCAGAGGCAGTATATTTTAGGAGGCATATTGAAAAGAAACCCAGCCTACTAGGATGCATTAGATATATCGTACAAAATTTAAATCTCGTGAATTGCATGTTCTGTGTACAATTGTTCATCATAGGATCCCTTATCATCTTGAGGTACCACCCTGCTCCAGTATGCTTTTGTAGTACATCTAGGGAATATCTTTATGGTGCAGGGTACTTTGGTTTAGATACTGAAGTCAGAGAAATGCGACTACCACCGGTAAGATACAGTTCCGTGAAGAAGCCATGACTATACTGAAACAATGCCCATAGCAATAAAAGCAATACAAATGAGCTTTATAGTACATTTAAATGCAAGTTATTTCTGGAATATGTTTCACATGTTTTATTTATTTTTATTATTATATTTCTTTTTTTATTTTTGTAGGCTGTGGAAACCAACCTTGCATCAAAGGATAGTCACTGGGTCTATGTAAATGAGGTAAGAAAGTCAAAAGAGACAACATAGTTTGGTACATTCGCTCATTACCATCTTTTGTTTCATATGTTTTGATGCACCAAACTGAGCATACGCTTAGCGTTTTTGCTTTTTGAATGGTACAAGATGCAAACTCTGTGGTGTTATTGCTGCTCTGTTTCAGTTGAATTGGCATAGGTTGAACACCAAAGGTCAAAATAAAGCTTCCAATATACCTCATAGCAGCCAGGGAACTTTATTTTTACCTTCTTGTTGACCCTACTTCATTAGCTATTTATGAAGCAGAGAATATCTCAAAAGAAACCTCAAATACATGCACTTAAATCTGCCAGAATCTCACCATTCACAGCTATGAAAGCCTGTGCTCAGACACCAGGAAAGAGT
>NW_010132075.1:34077-44471 GCF_000699245.1 Pterocles gutturalis
TTGAATATGCATTTACATGATACACAGGTTTTCTTTAGCACAGAATTGTGTTGGTGTTTTGGCCAAGATCCAGGATAGCATAGTTTTAAAATGTGGTATTTCCTCTTTGCAGCAGATGGTATCCTGTCCTGATACTATGATTATTTATATTACCTTAGTACCATGATGACCTAATGGGAATCAGTGCAGGCTTGTATTTAAAACGCAATGTAAAGCTTGAAGCATTGTACCATATATAATAATTTATAAATCACTGATTGTTCAGGATAAATGGCACTATTTTATGTATTTCTGGTTTTAATAATGATTTGTTGAAAGATAGTAAAATATCTAAGTTTAAAAGAACGGTGCTCAGTGTTTTATTTTTATATTATAAATGCATAGCCTCTAATTTAATAACCAATTCCTTTCTTAATTTCTCATTCCTTTCTTTGCACCTAGCTAATAATTTTGGAAAGGGTACTTGTAATAGTAACTATAAATTGTATTGTGTGGCATTAGAAAGGCTCTGTAATTAAATAAGGGTTAGGGAAAGCGAGTGAAATCTCTGCTTATAAAGGCTTTATAAATTCTTTCTAGTCCTTGATACATTCAAATACCTCCTGATTTGTCAGCTGCAGTAATGACCCACTACAATGTATCAGCAAGATGCCCATAGAATCAGTGTTTATATTCATGTAAAGAAAATACAGTGCATATTTCCCCAGACTTTTATAGAGAGGGAGTATTTGGGAATTTGTTAGTGCTGCTGTTATTGTTCAGATGTTAAAACCTACCTCATGAAGCCTGAATCTGTAACATCACAAACAAAAACCTGTAGCAATCTTGCACAAACACACGCATACCTACACGTGCATAAACACATCACACAGGGTGTCAATTCTGCTTTTATATTGGGAACTTTTATTTTTTTCTCCTTTATGGCTAGAGAATGGGTAGGGAAGCTATGATAGCAGAATGTAAATTGAAGATACAATGTTTTAGTGAATTATATTAGTGCACATACTTATAAATATCTCAAAATGCAATTAAATTCAAATAGATAACTACAAAAACTTTTTAAATTAATGAAACTTAGGAGAATCCTTTGCAGGCAAAAAGAGGAGGAAATGTCTTGATTGTCCTTTTTTTTTAACAGAAAAGGGTTGGTCTTTGTGTGCTTAGAGCTACTGTGAAAAGATACACTAAGCATCCACATGAAAGTATCTGTAGAAAGGCAGAGTTTCCTTTGGGCTTGCTTCTTATTTAATAGTGTGCATACCCCCATGCTAGCAAGACGACAGAGTGATTATGCTTTCCATGTACGTGTTTCCAGTTGGTACCAGTGAGAACTGCATGGGTACTTGATGGGATGTTGATTGGTGTTGTGTTTTGCAAAATGGAATTAACTTTTATTTCCCAAAGGTCAATAGGATCTTTTATTTTCATGTAATTCCACATGAGTAACAAGCCAGATGTAGTCCAAATACTTAGCTAGTCCGTTTTTTCTCCCATGCAGATTGAGGTTCCTACACTTTTCTGTTCACCCTATGGGTCTGTGTGGCTTAATGATCCTATCGCAAGGAAGAGAGAGGAATAGGGCTAACTAACCTGAAGTAGCAGTAGTAGGAAGAGAAAACAGTGATAATTATTTTAATTGAGGTTCCTTGTATGAAGAGTGTTGGATTGTAAACAGGCTCTTTAGGCCTTTGTCACTTCAGGAAGCCATTTAAGAGGTGGTTTCCAACAACCCAAGTCTCTGTGCTGAGGTATCTGTTTAGTTTGGATGCTATTGGTGATGTAAAAGGACTCAGTCATCTCTAGAAAAAGGCTAGTGAATTGTGAGTTGGATTCATTGTATGAGGTTGGAAGGCTGACACATTGCATGGCAAGTCTTTCAGAATAAAAGAATGCACAGGGGTGGGTCTTTGCAGGCAATGTCATGCCCTCATATGTTCTATTTGAAGCCAAAGTAATAAAAACCTTACTGTTTTAAAAATGTATATTTGTGTGTCTCCTTTTCTCATTTCAGACATTTTATGTTTCAAACTTGCAGAGCTGTCAAAAGTAGTGGAGATTTGAGGGGGGAAAAATGAATGTGTTTCTAACCACCCTCCCACTTTTAGATTTATATTTCATCATCTTCACTTTTATTCATCTAGAAATACTAAATCATTCCTTGTATTCATTTAGGTAGTAATTCTACATGAATTCTGGGTTAAACAGGCCAAGTAGCTTTTCAAAAGAAAGAATATTTTTGATTTCTGTATAAATCCTTGTAAAAGCAAACAGCTCTTCAGAACAATGACCAGTCCATGCTTAACTTTGTCTACAGAATAGCACAAAACATTTTATTACCATTGACTGTGTTGGGAGATGCCAATGACCAGCAATTTTGACCCTAAATAAGATCTATTAAAACATATCTGGTGTTCTCCTTGTACCTTTGCTGTTTTATGCCCTTAAGTGTTGCTGAAGTGACCTACTAGTTTTGATAAATGTGTGCTATTTCTTGTGGCATGACTGGCACAGTTGTGGATGCCCCTCTTCTTTGGGTGTTTATTTCCTGTCTTTCTTCCTGTTTTTCTTCTTGTTTTTATTTTTCTCTTACATTTCTTTCTCTTTGGTGCCTGATATCAAGCATCACTGTTGGTTCCTCCTGACATTTTTCTTTCTCCATTTCTCTTTTTCTGCCTGTGCTGTGCATTGCCTGTGGCATACATCTGGGGGAGAGGCACAAGAGCAATTCTTGAAACTTGAAACTGAATTTGTATGTGGTTTTACTAGGAGCAATGCTCTAGGAGTCTGTGTCTGCTTTTTTTCGTAGCAGTAGGTCTGAGGGTATAAATAGCACTAGAAGCCATGTTTCCCTTTTAGTGGGACATTTCATGGTTTTAAAATCTTCTTCATTCCAAGGGGAAAGAAAAAATAAAAATTCTGCAAAACTGGAATTCAGACCCCCAACAAATTCAAATTAAGCACAGTATTTTATTCCCTCATATAAATATATTTAATTCTAATTACAAGTTTCTAAACATTTATTATTTTTACATGTAAATCAGTAAAGTACACAAAGCAATCAACTACTCTTCATGGAAGTGGAATGGGTACAGAATTTGACTGATAACTCAGATGAGTTGTTCCACATCCTTCCTTTGATTTCTTTTTGAAATTTCGTTACTGTTCAGAAGTTTAATTGGAAGTTGTAAGACATGGTAGGACAAAGCACAAGGCCCCTGGTTGAGATAGGAGATAATTTTTTTGTGAAGGAGAGGTAGGGATGAAGACAGGACAATGTATTGTTGCATATCCAAACCATACATACTTGCTCTGAACCCAAGGAGAGTTGAGGGTCAAACTTGTTGAATAGCAGCATGGAAATACGCAAAAGACATACACTGAGAAAGTATTTTTTTGGAAGTGCATTTTTGACAGGGATGCCCCAAAGATAAGAAATGGAAATAGTGGAGGATATTTATTTCCTTGGAACTTGAAAAAATAAAATAATGTTGCGACACAGAAAAGACTTCACAGTTTCCTGTGATTAACAGTGTTACCCCTACATGCTTAAAAATTTAAGGCAGTCGTCAGTTCAGATTTCATTATGGCTAAGAAAGTCAGAAGATAATTGATGTGAAACATGAACTGTTTGAAGAAGAAGAAGGAAGAAAAGAATAGGGATAATGGATGTCAATAAAAAGATTGTTCATCTTCCTAAGTTTAGGAAACCAGTAGTGCTTTTGGAAAGATAATATGATGAGTAAAGGCTGGCAAAAGAACTGTGGAGTTCTGTGAAGATGAAGGCATGGTAAGGCATGGTAAGGTATCGTTATGGTGCCAATGAGTTATCTTAATGGATCTTGAAATCAGAGAGGAAATCTAAAGAAAAAGTGGTGAAAAAAAAGGGGCTAAGGAGGAGTGTAAAGCTGTAACAAAGTAAATTATTATAAAATGAGGCTAAGGTGCAAAATACCAGGGGTCATAAAAAGCAGAAAGAAAAGTTTAGATGTAGCAGAAGATAAAGGAAAGTGTAAGGTGATTACTTAATGGAAAAATGAGGTTTAAATGTTTTTACTGGCTTTATAGAAAGTATTAATTGTAAACAGACTATTAAAAACATATTGTAGTAGCTCTAGTTTACTTAGATAAATATGAGGTACTCCACCAGATGAGATTCAATATAAAGAAGTGCTGAATACTTCAGGTGTTGCTACAAAATGAGGTGTAGCTGGTGAGCATCTGCAAGAGCAACTTAGAATCTTTGTGGATAACAAACAGAAAATCAATCAATACTGCTGTGGTCTTGCAACACAAGCAAATGTAGTCCTCATATACGTTAGTGGAAACATCCTTTGTAAGATAAGGGAGGCAATTATTTTGCTCTGCTTGACATCAGCTTGGCCTTGTTGGAACAGTATTGAAAGTTTTGGGCAAGACATTTTAAAAGAAAACATGTGAATGCAGAATTTTGAAAATCCAGAGGAGAGCACCTAGTATGGTGAAAGCTCTGTAAAATATGACCCATGAGGAAAGGTTGAAAGGATTGGATTTGTCTCCTATAAAACTCAGAAGATGAGGCAAGGGTGTAGTAGGAGAACAGATACAATTAAAAGAAGAATATGATCACATGTTCACTCTGGAAAGATAAAGGAAATGCAAATTAATCTTCTGCAGTAAAAATTAGATTGAGTATTGGGAAATGGTTTATCGTCTAAATACGATATTGAATAGGATCAACTTCCTTGGTTATTTTTTCCATCTCATCATCTCTTTGTCTTCACACCTGGTTCTGCCATTGTTTTTTATTCTTCGTTTTTCAGCATCCTACTTACGTTATACAAGTCTGCTAAATATTTTCAGGTCTTGGTTTGCAAAGACAAATACAACTGTATTATGAACACCACTGAGTATTTTCTTGTCTGCACCTTCTGTTTTAGATCTTTACACACATCTATTTTCATTAGGGGTATGGCAGTGACAGTTTATACAAATAGTCGCTGTATAGACTTCTCATTGAATAATTTATTAAATACTTTTGCTGAGAAACATGAAATTCATGGGAACTGTGACTCATATTTGATTTCTAGTCAGCATGGAATTCCATCCTTCTTTGTGGACTACTGAGCAAGGTAGAGAGATTGTGTTTGAATAGATTCTGTCAGCCAAATCCACCCTTTGCATAGCCCCAGTGATTTGACTTAGCCAGGAATGAACAGAGCATCATATTTCTTGATATCAGTCTTTTGAAATGGAGGAGTATATTGTAATTGTATACAGTTTTGATAGAAAGATGCCTAGTAATGAGTTAATGACACTTCCAATGCTTTAAAAATATATTTAATTATAAAATGTAAAAAAAAAAATCTGAAAAGTAAAGGTTAGAGCTTCTACTTTACAGCTTTCATTTGCTGCTTTTCCATTGAATTGATTCTCATTGATTTTTATTAACCCTCATCAGATCAGATACCATAGGGTATTTGTTATTAACACAAAACAACTTATGACCCTGATTTTTTAGTCTTAGAATTACCACATTCTCTACCACATGGAACAACAAATGCTGAAATTCAAACAATATTAATTTATAAATTCTCAAACTGGAACTGTGGGAATAGTGGGGAGAACTAACGGAAATTTTATTACATTAGTTCCTTACTGTCTAAATGATTAGGTACTCTGTAGGAAAGCAATGTATTATGGGAGGAAAAATCCTCCTCATAGGTCAAGTACCAACCTGTGTAGGTATTTGTCATGACATGACACTTAAAGAAGGAAGGTGTTCTTTCTAATAAATCAAAACCTTGTTATTTTGTAAAATAACAATGTCATGCATTCTTCCATTGCATTTTTCTGTGAACTACTGTAAAGTTTCCAGAACTAAGCTGTGTAAAGAAGGGAGGTATCATACTCTTGAATGTCCTGGTAGATGCATTAGCACAGTTCCCAATGTTTGTGTGTGCTCACAGTGGGTCGCCATATTTCTGTATTGCACAAGTCAACATATAGTTTAACACTATACAGAGTAGCCTGACTCAAAGGTTTATTTCTTTATCCCTTCATAAAGCTTGTGCTGTTATTCATCTCATTTAAAAACAAACAAACAAAAAAGTCAACCAAACAACCTGTGCTGCAGCATTGCAAGGGTGGATAGCAGAAAGGTAAGTTGTATTTGTAATGACTCTTGAAAATCGAAGATGATTTTTTATTGATAGAATGTACTAAGCTAACTGATCATGTTGTACTAACCTGAGCTTAATAACTAGGACTTTTAAAAAATCATCAATAGCTTTATTTTGCTTCTTATGTACAGTGCTAACCATAAATACATAAAGTCGGGGACCAATTTGTTATTGGTGAAAATCTATTTTCAGTAAGAAATCTGGAACAAATAGCATGAAGCTGTAGAAATGTTCTACAGATTCCAAATCTGTAGAAAAGCAAGGTATTCAGTAGTTAGAAGTCAGTGACAATTCTTGTAAGCCTTAATTGAAAAAGAAAACTAAACTCTATTTGACATCAGTAAAAGAATGTTTTTGGATATTTTTTCAGTCCACAGAAAAGATCCTGGTTTGGAAAAGTTGGAGGCAGTAATCACAGAGAAACTACTACAGAAACTGCTGCTGCAAAGTATTTGTTTAAATTCTTCCCAAATATGATGACACTTGTCAGAAGAAGCCCTCATAGTTGAGGAGGAGAAAGAAGTGATGTAGGAAGAAAAGTTCTTGTAATTTCTGCAGGGGAATTAATAAGAAGTTTTGGAAATATAGCAAGAGTAGATGATTCATCAATGCCGAGAAGCTTTAGACAGGAAGTTAGAGTGCTAAGGGACATGGGGAACTCTAAGCCATATTGAGATGATGTTATCCACATCACCTGGACACGGGTCAAAACTTTGAGACAACAGCTGCTGACCTTGTTCTTCCTTTTTGGACAGATGACACTTTTCAAATGTTGCTGGTGGTGCTGCCAGCAGGTGACTTTCTAGATCTTCAGCTCATCAATAAAGCTTTCCCAAACTCAACCTAGGTGATCAGTCAGAACAAAATGCAGAAAAAGACTAGATGCTTTGAAAAAGACTAGATGCTTTTTCCTTTCCCCTTTCAAATTATTAACTCAAAACACATTTCTGCTAATCCTTTTCTGAATTCTAGCTCAATTCTCTTATTTCTGCTGTTTACATAGGTCCCTCTTCACCAGTTTCACTGTCTGTAGGAGTCACTTTGCTATATGAGGGATGAGAAAGTGTCCCATCATGTCTCTCCTGGTGTGACATATTTCTTACTTTCCATTTCTATCCTGCAGCTCCACTGCTTCTACCAATAGTTGTTTTCTTTCCTTTCACCTCGTCAGACATGCCCAGTGTATCTGTAGTTACCTCATCCTCTTGATTTGAGAATCAAATGGCTTCTCAGCCATCATCTGGGCACTTCTTTCTTATTTTCCTCTATAAAATATTTTTCAAAGGTTGAGAAAAAGTAGCAGAAAATGGAATAGTAATTATCAGATACATTCTATCTCAGCAAACTACTTTTTCCTCAAGGGTAACATATAGAAAGGTGTTAGATAATGCATGATGAACAGTGTTTTTCTAGAGAAGGGCTTGCAGAGTAATCTTGGGGAAGCTTTTGACTTCAAAAGAAAGATCCCTTATGAATGCAATGTTTGTTCTTCACTTTGTCTGGAATAATCTCTTTTTTCTTGGAAATTCCTGTGTTATACACACTTTGGGTGTTCAACAGTTAGACACACGAGCCTGTGCAAATTGTTTTGGCTTCATTCTTACTTGGGTAGAACCAGGATTGTCTGATAGAGTGGAATTCTGTGCAGTCTGTCTCTACATACATAAGCGCCAAGATTTTTTTCTTTTTTAAACATCAGTCTGTGTAATGGTGCTTGTGTTTAATAAGAAGTTACACTTCCTGTGTCTTATTTTTTCTTGAAAAAAGCAGCCTTTTTGATGATAGTGCAAGTAGGGCAAGCATTCAAAGTGCAAATATTGAATAAAATACAAGGAAAACACTGTGGAAAATTTGTTAAGATTTAGCAAATTACATATTTCAATTCAAAAGTTAAAAATTTACAATCACAATTTATTCCAATTATATCCTAAGTACTCTGTATTTACTAGCTGCCCAAAGAAATCTTTACTCTTGGCTGCTATCTTTGACACTGCAGAATTTTTATCTATTTATTTATTTTCACAAAGATGTATAATTTTCTTTATATATGCTTGAAAGGTATATATACACATGAAATGTATTGCGTGTGTAACTGCATCCTCCTCAAATAAATTTGTAGGGTTCAGAATTGAACTAATTCCAATGATCTTGAACTACATAGAAGCAGTCCTAGCTAGGTAGGAGCAAGGTTAGATAAACTTTGGCAAGTTGTTTTATCAGTGAAATCCACATTAAAATCAATGGTGATTTTTTTTGTTTTGTCTGGTTTTTGCTAACTATTATTTTTTGTGCTTTTCATTTGTTTCCTGAGATAGTGACTTTACAGTATGGAACAACATTTTGTTAAATCAGTGGATCTTTTACTGTATAGGCACTTGCTACGATTTGAAAAAGACGTCTAGACACCCACGGCAGAGTCCTTGTATCTAGAAATAGTGCCAATTCAATTAAATTATACATACCTCCCTGTAGAGATTTTTTGGAGCATCAGGTAAAAGGAAGAGAAGTGAGATGATGTTGGATGTGGGGGAGGACAATAAGGGTGGGAGTTGGACAGGTGGCCATGCAGGCTTGTATTAGAACATTTTCAGTGCTATGAAAAATGGATTGTGCCCTTGCCTTAAAGGATTAATCCTACATATATATATATGTGTGTGTGTATCTGTTCATGTGTGATGCAAAGAAGCCGGCATAATGTTAAAGTTGAATAAATCTATCTACAGGGTGAGCTGTTGTGAAAGTTTTTAAAAACAGTTAATCAAAGGAAGTTTTCTGGGTTTTCAGCAAGTGAACAAGTGTCCTTTTATAGATGCAGATAACGCATTGAGGGGAATTAGACTAACCCAACAAATAGTATTGATCCTAATGCAAAAATTCCACATAAGTCTGTAGCTTGTCTCTATGAGCATCCTCATCTTCATTGCTGTTCAGTTTAATCCTCCAGTTTTCTCAGGCACGTACTTTCTGGAAATCTCTTTTGGCTCTTTAAATCATTAATGTAATTAAAATTTATAATATTCTGTCATTACCTCTAGGAGACTAGAGATTGTAATGTGAAACATAATTGTCTGATTTTACAATTTGTGTTATGATAGTTGAGCACAACTAGAGCAGATTTAAATATTCCCCTGAGCAATATGGCTAGGTATTGCAGACTAACTGAAGTTCTTTGTGTGCAGAAAAATAAATAGATAAATGAATTCCCCAAATGACTGATATTTGTGTGCAAATAAATAGATAAATGAGCTCCACAAATTCTTGAAGAGTGAATTTTGCCATTAATATGCCACATGAACAGAAAATACAGTGTTTAAAGGAATACCATTTCAGTGTTGAGTTGGGTGGTGAGAGCTACTACTGGCCTAGTCAGTCTTACACTTATGTCTGCCTCCCAAAATATTTTAAGTGCTCCCTTAGATTTGGGAAATAGCCAGATTCTTTTCCTTAGTAAAGGGAAAATCCAGCATAAGAGCACTTAGGTAAGAAAACATCTTTTATCCCTTGGTAAAGTGCTGTCCCTCCACCCTTGTTCAAGAAATTCCATATTTACAAGCCTGAGTGCAAACGGCTATTGAAGCTGACAAGCAATAGAGAGTTAGGGTCTTTAAGCTTGCTTAAAGCACATCCTTAAAACAAGCGGTAGCCACCATCTATATTAAGTAATGATTTGCCCCATGTTGCAGTAGCAACATCTTGGGATCGTAAAAGCCAAAAAGTGGGCATATGATATGGAATTTTGCAAGGAGCGCTTGCCTGGCCAAACCAACTGATACACTCTGCTCAGAATACAGCACCCGCTCATGGTATGAATGGTAATTACTGTGTACTGTCTTGTGCTGTGTAATGATCCAAGAACAAGACTGGAAATTTGAGACACATTTTTTTGGAAAAAAACAAAACAAAACAAAACAAAACACCTTCTAGGACTATTAAATTATTTCTTAGTTATCAGTTTCACAGTGTAAAGAAAATTTTCATATCATGTACAAGAAAGAAAATGTGTTACTTTTAAACAAATAACTAGATAAATAGACTAATAGACTTTAATTGTAAGATCAGTGTGAAATGTTTTTTCCCCTGTGACTCCTAGGCTTCGCACCATATTTTGGATATATGCTGAGTAAGACCCAACTTCACATATACTTACTTTTCCTTTTTTTGGCTTCTCTCTCTCTCTCTCTTTTTTTTTTTTTTTTTTTTTTTTTTTTTTCCCCCCCCTTTTTTTACACATTGGTA